>NC_054467.1:3247182-3325879 GCF_017639515.1 Carcharodon carcharias | reverse complement strand
CCCATTTCCCCACACTCTCACAGTAATTACCCACAGTTCCCCGAACTTTCACTGTAATTACCCCCATTTCCTCAAATTCCTACTGTATTTATCACCATTACCCCACACTCCCACTCTAATTAACCCAATTTCCCCCCACTCCCACTGCAATTACCCGCATTTCCCCACACTTTCACTGTAATTCCCCCAATTTCCCCACACTCTGACTGTAATTACCCCCATTTACCCACACTCCCACTGTAATTACCTCCATTTCCCCACACACCCACTTTAATTACCCCCATTTCCCCACACTCCCACTGTAATTACACCCATTTCCCCACACCCCAACTGTAATTACCCCCATTTACCCACACTCCCACTGTAATTACCTCCATTTCCCCACACACCCACTTTAATTACCCCCATTTCCCCACACTCCCACTGTAATTACCCCCATTTCCCCACACTCCCAATGTAATTACCCCACATTTCCCCACACTCCCACTGTAATTACCCCACATTTCCCCACACTCCCATTGTAATTACTCCCATTTGCCCCCACACTCTCACTGTAATTGCCCCATTTCCCCACACCCTGACTGTAATCAACCCCATTTCCCCACACACCCACTGTAACGACCCACATTTCCCCACAATCCCACTGTAATCACCCCCATTTCCCAACACTCTCACTGTAATTATGCAACTATCCCCACACTCTTACTGTAATTATCCCCAATTCCCCACACTCTCACTGTAAATACCCCAGTTTCCCCACCTTCCCACTGTAATTATCACCATTACCCCCCGCTCCCACTATAATTACCCCCATTTACCCGCACTCCCACTGCAATAACCATTATTTCCCCACACACCCACTGTAATTACCCCCATTTCCCCACGCTCCCACTGTAATTACCCCACTTCCCCACATTCCCACTGTAATTAACCCCATTTCCCCACACTCCCACTGTAATTACCCACATTTCCCCACACTCTCACTATAATTACCCCCATTTCCCCACATCCCACTGTAATTACCCCACAATTTCCCACACACCCACTGTAATTACCCCCATTTCTCCACACTCCAACTGCAATTACCCATATTTCCCCAAAACCACTGTAATTATCCTCATTTCCCGACGATCCCACTGTAATTACCCCATTTCCCTACACTCTCAATGTAATAAACTCATTTCCCCACACTCCCACTGTAATAACCTCATTTCCCCACACTCCCACTGTAATAACCTCATTTCCCCACACTCCCACTGTAATTACCCCATTTTTCAACACTCCCACTCTAATTACACCCATTTCCCCACACTCCCACTGTAATCACCCCCATTTCCCCACACTCCCACCGCAATCACCCCCAATTCCCCACACTCCCACTGTAATCACCCCCATTTCCCCACACTCCCACCGTAATCACCCCCATTTCCCCACACTCCCACTGTAATTACCCCCATTTCACCACACTCCCACTGTAATCACCCCCATTTCCCCACACTCCCACTGTAATCACCCCCATTTCCCCACACTCCCACCGTAATCACCCCCATTTCCCCACACTCCCACCGTAATTACCCCCATTTCCCCACACTCCCACCATAATCACCCACATTTCCCCACACTCCCACTGTAATCACCCCCATTTCCCCACACTCCCACTGTAATTACCCCCATTTCCCGACACTCCCACTGTAATTACCCCCATTTCCCCACACTCCCACTGTAATCACCCCCAATTCCCCACACTCCCACTGTAATCACTCCCATTTCCCCACACTCCCACTGTAATCACCCCCATTTCCCCACACTCCCACCATAATCACCCCCATTTCCCCACACTCCCACTGTAATTACCCCCATTTCCCCACACTCCCACTGTAATCACCCCCATTTCCCACACTCCCACTGTAATCACCCCCATTTCCCCACACTCCCACTGTAATCACCCCCATTTCCCCACACTCCCACTGTAATTACTCACATTTCCCCACACTCCCACTGTAATTACCCCCATTTCACCACAATCCCACTGTAATTACCCCCATTTCACCACACTCCAACTGTAATTACCCCCATTTCCCCATACACCCACTGTAATTACCCCATTTACAAAACACTCCCACTGTAATTACCCCCATTTCCCCACACTCCCACTGTAATTACCCCCATTTCACCACACTCCCACTGTAATCACCCCCATTTCCACACACTCCCACTGTAATTACCCCCATTTCCCCACACTCCCACTGTAATCACCCCCATTTCCCCACACTCCCACCGTAATTACCCCACAATTTCCCACACTCTCACTGTAATTACCCCAATTTCCCCAAACTCTCACTGTAATTACTCCCATTTCCCCACACTCCCACTGTAATTACCCCAATTTCCCCAAACTCTCACTGTAATTACTCACATTTCCCCACACTCCCACTGTAATCACCCCCATTTCCCCACACTCCCACTGTAATTACCCCCATTTCACCACACTCCCACTGTAATTACTCACATTTCCCCACACTCCCACTGTAATCACCCCCATTTCCCCACACTCCCACTGTAATTACTCACATTTCCCCACACTCCCACTGTAATTACCCCCATTTCACCACAATCCCACTGTAATTACCCCCATTTCACCACACTCCAACTGTAATTACCCCCATTTCCCCATACCCCCACTGTAATTACCCCATTTTCCAACACTCCCACTGTAATTACCCCCATTTCCCCACACTCCCACTGTAATTACCCCAATTTCCCCAAACTCTCACTGTAATTACTCCCATTTCCCAACACTCCCACTGTAATTACCCCAATTTCCCCAACTCTCACTGTAATTACTCACATTTCCCCACACTCCCACTGTAATTACCCCCATTTCACCACACTCCCACTGTAATCACCCCCATTTCCCCACACTCCCACTGTAATTACCCCCATTTCCCCACAGTCCCACTGTAATTACCCCCATTTCACCACACTCCCACTGTAATCACCCCCATTTCCCCACACTCCCACTGTAATTACCCCACAAGTTCCCACACTCCCACTGTAATTACCCCCATTTCACCACACTCCCACTGTAATTACCCCCATTTCACCACACTCCCACTGTAATCACCCCCATTTCCCCACACTCCCACTGTAATTACCCCCATTTCCCCACACTCCCACCGTAATTACCCCACAATTTCCCACACTCTCACTGTAATTACCCCAATTTCCCCAAACTCTCACTGTAATTACTCCCATTTCCCAACACTCCCACTGTAATTACCCCAATTTCCCCAAAATCTCACTGTAATTACTCACATTTCCCCACACTCCCACTGTAATTACCCCCATTTCACCACAATCCCACTGTAATTACCCCCATTTCACCACACTCCAACTGTAATTACCCCCATTTCCCCACACCCCCACTGTAATTACCACCATTTCCCCACACTCCCACTGTAATTACCCCCATTTACCCACACTCTCAATGTAATTACCCCCATTTCACCACACTCCCACTGTAATTACCCCCATTTACCCACACTCCCACTGTAATTACTCACATTTCCCCACACTCCCACTGTAATTACCCCCATTTCCCCACACTCCCACTGTAATTACTCACATTTCCCCACACTCTCACTGTAATTACCCCCATTTCACCACACTCCCACTGTAATTACTCACATTTCCCCACACTCCCACTGTAATTACCCCCATTTCCCCATAGTCTCACTGTAATTACCCCAATTTCCCCACACTCCCACTGTAATTACCCCATTTCCCCACACTCTCACAGTAATTACCCACAGTTCCCCGAACTTTCACTGTAATTACCCCCATTTCCTCACACTCCCACTGTAATTACCACCATTTCCCCACACTCCCACTGCTAATTAACCCAATTTCCCCACCTCCCACTGTAATCACCCCCATTTCCCTACACTCTCACTGTAATAACCTCATTTCCCCACACTCTCACTGTAATAACCTCATTTCCCCACACTCCCACTGTAATTACCCCATTTTCCAACACTCCCACTCTAATTACACCCATGTGTCCATACTCCCACTATAATTACCCTCATTTCTCCACACTCCCACTGTAATTACCCTCATTTCTCCACACTCCCACTGTAATTACCCCCATTTCCCCACACTCCCACTGTAATCACCCCCATTTCCCCACACTCCCACTGTAATTACCCCCATTTCCCGACACTCCCACTGTAATTACCCCCATTTCCCCACACTCTCACTGTAATTACCCTCTTTTCCCCCACACTCCCACTGTAATCACCCCCATTTCCCCACACTCCCACCGTAATCACCCCCAATTCCCCACACTCCCACCGTAATTACCCCCATTTCCCCACACTCCCACTGTAATTACCCCCATTTCACCACAATCCCACTGTAATTGCCCCCATGTCCCCACACTCCCACTGTAATCACCCCCATTTCCCCACACTCCCACTGTAATTACCCCCATTTCCCGACACTCCCACTGTAATTACCCCCATTTCCCCACACTCCCACTGTAATTACCCCCATTTCACCACACTCCCACTGTAATTACCTCATTTCCCCACAGTCCCACTGTAATTACCCCATTTTCCAACACTCCCACTCTAATTACTCCCATTTCCCCACACTCTCACTGTAATTACCACCCATTTCCCACACTCTCACTGTTATAATCCCCATTTGTCCAGACACCCACTGTAGGTACGCTCATTTCTACACACTCCCATTGTAATTACCCCATCTTCCAACACTCCCACACTAATTACCCCCATTTCTCCACACTCCCACTGTAATTACCATCATTTCCCCACACTCCCACTGTAATTACCCCCATTTCCCCACACTCCCACTGTAATCACCCCCATTTCCCCACAATCCCACTGTAATTACCCCCATTTCCCCACAATCCTACCGTAATTACCCCCATTTCCCCACACTCCCACTGCAATTACCCCACAATTTCCCACACTCTCACTGTAATTACCCCAATTTCCCCAAACTCTCACTGTAATTACTCCCATTTCCCAACACTCCCACTGTAATTACCCCAATTTCCCCAAACTCTCACTGTAATTACTCACATTTCTCCACACTCCCACTGTAATCACCCCCATTTCCCCACACTCCCACTGTAATTACCCCCGTTTCCCCACACTCTCACAGTAATTACCCACAGTTCCCCGAACTTTCACTTTAATTACCCCCATTTCCTCAAATTCCTACTGTATTTATCACCATTACCCCACACTCCCACTCTAATTAACCCAATTTCCCCACACTCCCACCGTAATTACCCCCATTTCCCCACACTCCCACTGTAATTACCCCCATTTCCCCACACTCCCACTGTAATTAACCCCATTTCCCCACACTTCCACGGTAATTACCCCCATTTCCCCACGCTCCCACTGTAATCACCCCCATTTCCCTACACTCTCACTGTAATAACCTCATTTCCCCACACTCTCACTGTAATAACCTCATTTCCCCACACTCCCACTGTAATTACCCCATTTTCCAACACTCCCACTCTAATTACACCCATGTGTCCACACTCCCACTGTAATTACCCTCATTTCTCCACACTCCCACTGTAATTACCCTCATTTCTCCACACTCCCACTGTAATTACCCCCATTTCCCCACACTCCCACTGTAATTAACCCCATTTCCCCACACTCCCACTGTAATTACACCCATTTCCCCACACTCCCACCGTAATTACCCCCATTTCCCCACACTCCCACTGTAATTACCCCCATTTCCCCACACTCCCACTGTAATTACCCCCATTTCACCACAATCCCACTGTAATTACCCCCATTGCACCACACTCCAACTGTAATTACCCCCATTTTCCCGCACTCCCACTGTAATTAACCCCATTTCCCCACACTCCCACTGTAATTACCTCATTTCCCCACAGTCCCACTGTAATTACCCCATTTTCCAACACTCCCACTCTAATTACCCCCATTTCCTCACACTCCCACTGTAATTACCCCCATATCTCCACATTCTCACTGTAATTACCCGCCATTTACCCACACTCCCACTGTAATTACCCCCTTTTCCTCACACTCCCACTGTAATTATCCTCCATTTCCCACACTCCCACTCTAATTACTCCCATTTCCCCACACTCTCACTGTAATTACCACCCATTTCCCACACTCTCACTGTTATAATCCCCATTTGTCCAGACACCCACTGTAGGTACCCTTATTTCTACACACTCCCATTGTAATTACCCCATTTTCCAACACTCCCACACTAATTACCCCCATTTCTTCACACTCTTACTGTAATTACCCCCAATTCCCCACACTCTCACATTAATTACCCCAATTTCCCCACACTCTGACTGTAATTATCCCCATTTCCGCACACTCTCACTGTAATTACCCCATTTCCCCACACTCTCACTGTAATTACCCCCATTTGCGTGCACTCCCACTGTAATTACCACAATTTCCCCACACTCCCACTGTATTTTCCCCCATTTCCCTACACCCTCACTGTAATTACCCCCATTTCCCCACACTCCCACTGTAATTACCCCCATTTCCCCACACTCTCACTGTAATTACACTCATTTCCCCACACTCTCACTGTAATTACCCCCATTTCCCCACACTCCCACCATAATCACCCCCATTTCCCCACACTCCCACTGTAATTACCCCCATTTCCACACAATCTCAGAGTAATTACCCCCATTTGCCCACACTCCCACTGTAATTATGCAACTTTCCCCACACTCTTACTGTAATTACCCCCAATTCCCCACACTCCCACTGTAATTACCCCCATTTCCCCACACTTTCACTGTAATTACCCCCATTTCCCCACACTTTCACTGTAATTACCCCCATTTACCCACACTCCCACTGTAATTATGCAACTTTCCCCACACTCTTACTGTAATTACCCCCAATTCCCCACACTCTCACTGTAATTACCCCCATTTCCCCACACACCCACCGTAATTACCCCCATTTCCACACAATCTCAGAGTAATTACCCCTATTTCCCCACACTCTCAATGTAATGACCCCCATTTCCCCACACTCCCACTGTAATTACCCCCATTTCCCCACACTCCCACTGTAATTACCCCCATTTCCCCACAATTTCACTGTAATTACCTCCATTTCCCCACACTCCCACTGTAATTACCCCCATTTCCCCACACTCCCACTGTAATTACCCCCATTTCCCCACACTCCCACTGTAATCACCCCCATTTCCCCACACTCCCACTTTAATTACCCCAATTTCCTCACACTCCCACTGTAATTACCCCCATTTGCCCGCACACTCCCACTCTAATTACCCACATTTCCCCAAATTCCCACTATAATTACCGCCATTTCCCCACACTCGCACTGTAATTACCCCATTTTCCAACACTCCCACTCTAATTACACCCATGTGTCCATACTCCCACTGTAATTACCCTCATTTCTCCACACTCCCACTGTAATTACCCTCATTTCTCCACACTCCCACTGTAATTACCCCCATTTCCCCACACTCCCACTGTAATTAACCCCATTTCCCCACACTCCCACTGTAATTACCCCCATTTCCCGACACTCCCACTGTAATTACCCCCATTTCCCCACACTCTCACTGTAATTACCCTCTTTTCCCCACACTCCCACTGTAATCACCCCCATTTCCCCACACTCCCACCGTAATCACCCCCAATTCCCCACACTCCCACCGTAATTACCCCCATTTCCCCACACTCCCACTGTAATTACCCCCATTTCACCACAATCCCACTGTAATTACCTCATTTCCCCACAGTCCCACTGTAATTACCCCATTTTCCAACACTCCCACTCTAATTACCCCCATTTCCTCACACTCCCACTGTAATTACCCCCATTTCTCCACATTCTCACTGTAATTACCCGCCATTTACCCACACTCCCACTGTAATTACCCCCTTTTCCTCACACTCCCACTGTAATTATCCTCCATTTCCCACACTCCCACTCTAATTACTCCCATTTCCCCACACTCTCACTGTAATTACCACCCATTTCCCACACTCTCACTGTTATAATCCCCATTTGTCCAGACACCCACTGTAGGGACCCTTATTTCTACACACTCCCATTGTAATTACCCCATTTTCCAACACTCCCACACTAATTACCCCCATTTCTCCACACTCTTACTGTAATTACCCCCAATTCCCCACACTCTCACATTAATTACCCCAATTTCCCCACACTCTGACTGTAATTATCCCCATTTCCGCACACTCTCACTGTAATTACCCCATTTCCCCACACTCTCACTGTAATTACCCCCATTTGCGTGCACTCCCACTGTAATTACCACAATTTCCCCACACTCCCACTGTATTTTCCCCATTTCCCTACACCCTCACTGTAATTACCCCCATTTCCCCACACTCCCACCATAATCACCCCCATTTCCCCACACTCCCACTGTAATTACCCCCATTTCCACACAATCTCAGAGTAATTACCCCCATTTGCCCACACTCACACTGTAATTATGCAACTTTCCCCACACTCTTACTGTAATTACCCCCAATTCCCCACACTCTCACTGTAATTACCCCCATTTCCCCACACACACACCGTAATTACCCCCATTTCCACACAATCTCAGAGTAATTACCCCTATTTCCCCACACTCTCAATGTAATGACCCCCATTTCCCCACACTCCCACTGTAATTACCCCCATTTCCCCACACTCCCACTGTAATCACCCCCATTTCCCCACACTCCCACTTTAATTACCCCAATTTCCCCACACTCCCACTGTAATTACCCCCATTTGCCCGCACACTCCCACTCTAATTACCCACATTTCCCCAAATTCCCACTATAATTACCGCCATTTCCCCACACTCGCACTGTAATTACCCCCATTTACCCACACTCCCACTGTAATTACATCCATTTCCCCACACACCCAATTTAATTAGCCCTATATCCTCACACTCCCACTGTAATCACCCCCATTTCCCCACACTCCCACTGTAATTACCCCCATTTCCCCTCACTCCCACTGTAATTACCCCATTTCCCCTCACTCCCACTGTAATTACCCACAGTTCCCCCAACTTTCACTGTAATTACCCCCATTTCCTCAAATTCCTACTGTATTTTTCCCCATTACCCAACATTCCCACTCTAATTAACCCAATTTCCCCCCACTCCCACTGTAATTACCCCCATTTCCCCACAATTTCACTGTAATTACCCCCATTTCCCCACACTCGCACTGTAATTACCCCCATTTACCCACACTCTCACTGTAATTACCCCCATTTCCCCACACTCCCACTGTAATTACCTCCATTTCCCCACACACCCACTTTAATTACCCCTATTTCCTCACACTCCCACTGTAATTACCCCCATTTCCCCACACTCCCACTGTAATTATGCAACTTTCCCCACACTCTTACTGTAATTACCCCCAATTCCCCACACTCCCACTGTAATTACCCCCATTTCCCCACACTTTCACTGTAATTACCCCCATTTCCCCACACTCTTACTGTAATTACCCCCAATTCCCCACACTCTCACATTAATTACCCCAATTTCCCCACACTCTGACTGTAATTATCCCCATTTCCGCACACTCTCACTGTAATTACCCCATTTCCCCACACTCTCACTGTAATTACCCCCATTTGCGTGCACTCCCACTGTAATTACCACAATTTCCCCACACTCCCACTGTATTTTCCCCCATTTCCCTACACCCTCACTGTAATTACCCCCATTTCCCCACACTCCCACTGTAATTACCCCCATTTCCCCACACTCTCACTGTAATTACCCCCATTTCCCCACACTCTCACTGTAATTACCCCCATTTCCCCACACTCCCACCATAATCACCCCCATTTCCCCACACTCCCACTGTAATTACCCCCATTTCCACACAATCTCAGAGTAATTACCCCCATTTGCCCATACTCCCACTGTAATTATGCAACTTTCCCCACACTCTTACTGTAATTACCCCCAATTCCCCACACTCTCACTGTAATTACCCCCATTTCCCCACACACACACCGTAATTACCCCCATTTCCACACAATCTCAGAGTAATTACCCCTATTTCCCCACACTCTCAATGTAATGACCCCCATTTCCCCACACTCCCACTGTAATTACCCCCATTTCCCCACACTCCCACTGTAATTACCCCCATTTCCCCACAATTTCACTGTAATTACCTCCATTTCCCCACACTCCCACTGTAATTACCCCCATTTCCCCACACTCCCACTGTAATTACCCCCATTTCCCCACACTCCCACTGTAATCACCCCCATTTCCCCACACTCCCACTTTAATTACCCCAATTTCCTCACACTCCCACTGCAATTACCCCCATTTGCCCGCACACTCCCACTCTAATTACCCACATTTCCCCAAATTCCCACTATAATTACCGCCATTTCCCCACACTCGCACTGTAATTACCCCCATTTACCCACACTCCCACTGTAATTACATCCATTTCCCCACACACCCAATTTAATTAGCCCTATATCCTCACACTCCCACTGTAATCACCCCCATTTCCCCACACTCCCACTGTAATTACCCCCATTTCCCCTCACTCCCACTGTAATTACCCCATTTCCCCTCACTCCCACTGTAATTACCCACAGTTCCCCCAACTTTCACTGTAATTACCCCCATTTCCTCAAATTCCTACTGTATTTTTCCCCATTACCCAACATTCCCACTCTAATTAACCCAATTTCCCCCCACTCCCACTGTAATTACCCCCATTTCCCCACAATTTCACTGTAATTACCCCCATTTCCCCACACTCGCACTGTAATTACCCCCATTTACCCACACTCTCACTGTAATTACCACCCATTTCCCCACACTCCCACTGTAATTACCTCCATTTCCCCACACACCCACTTTAATTACCCCTATTTCCTCACACTCCCACTGTAATTACCCCCATTTCCCCACACTCCCACTGTAATTATGCAACTTTCCCCACACTCTTACTGTAATTACCCCCAATTCCCCACACTCCCACTGTAATTACCCCCATTTCCCCACACTTTCACTGTAATTACCCCCATTTCCCCACACTTTCACTGTAATTACCCCCATTTACCCACACTCCCACTGTAATTATGCAACTTTCCCCACACTCTCACTGTAATTACCCCCATTTCCCCACACACCCACCGTAATTACCCCCATTTCCCCACACTCCCACCGTAATTACCACCATTTCACCACACTCCCACCGTAATCACCCCCATTTCCCCACACTCCCACTGTAATTACCCCCATTTCCACACAATCCCACTGTAATCACCCCCATTTCCCCACACTCCCACCATAATCACCCCCATTTCCCCACACTCCCACTGTAATTACCCCCATTTCCCCACACTCCCACCGTAATCACCCCCATTTCCCCACACTCCCACTGTAATTACCCCCATTTCCACACAATATCAGAGTAATTACCCCCATTTCCCCACACTCCCACTGTAATTACCCCCATTTCCACACAATCTCAGAGTAATTACCCCCATTTCCCCACACTCACACTGTAATTACCCCCATTTCCCCACTTACTCCCATTTCCCCACACACTCACTGTAATTACCCCCATTTCCCCACACTCCCACTGTAATTACCACAATTTCCCCACACTCTCACTGTAATTACCCCCCATTTACCCACACTCCCACTGTAATTTACCCCATTTACCCACACTCCCACTGTAATTTACCCCATTTACCCACACTCCCACTGTAATTTACCCCATTTCCCCACACTCTCACTCTACTTACCCCCATTTCCCCACACTCCCACTGTAATCACCCCCATTTCCCCACACTCTCACTGTAATTACCCCCATTTCCCCTCCCTCTCACTCTAATTAACTCCATTTCCCCTCACTCTCACTCTAATTACCCCCATTTCCCCACACTCCCACTGTAATCACCCCCATTTCCCCACACACCCACTGTAATTACCCCCATTGCCCCACACTCCCACTGTAATTACCCCCATTTCCCCACACTCCCACTGTAATTACCCCCATTTCCCCACACTGCCACTTTAATTACCCCCATTTCCTCACACGCCCATTGTAATTACCCCCATTTCCCCACAATACCATTGTAATTACCTCCATTTGCCCACACTCCCACAGTAATTACCCCCATTTCCCCAAACTCTCACTGTAATTACCCCCATTTCCTCACATTCCTACTGTATTTATCCCCATTACCCCACACTTTCCATGTAATTATCCACTTTCTCCCACACTCCCACTCTAATTACCCCCATTTCCCCACACTCCCACTATAATTACCCCATTTCATCATAATCCCACTAATTACCCCCTATTTACCCACACTCCCACTGTAATTACCCCCATTTCTCCACCTTCCCTCTGTAATTACCCCCATTTCCCCACACTCCCACTGTAGTTACCCCCCATTTTCCCAGACTCCCACTGTAATTACCTCCATTTCCCGACACTCTCACTGTAATTACCCCCAATTCCCCACACTCCCACTGTAATTACCTCCATTTCCCCACACTCCCACTGTAATTACCTCCATTTCCCCACACTCTCACTGTAATTACCCCCTTTTCCCCACACTCTCACTGTAATTACCCTGATTTCCCCACACTGTCGCTGTAATTACCCCCATTCCCCACACTCCCACTGTAATTGCCCCATTTCCCCACACTTTCACTGTAATAAACCCCATTTCCCCACACTCTCACTGTAATTACCCCCATTTCCCCACAATCCCACTGTAATTGCCCCATTTCCCCACACTCTCACTGTAATTACCCCCATTTCCCCACAGTCTCACTGTAATTAACCCCATTTCCCCACTCTCCCACTGTAATGACGCCCATTTCGCCACAATCCCACTGTAATTACCCCCCATTTCCCCACATTCTCACTATAATTACCCCCATTTCCCCACACTCCCACTGTAATTACCTCCATTTCCCCACACTCTCACTGTAATTACCCTGATTTCCCCACACTGTCGCTGTAATTACCCCCATTCCCCACACTCTCACTGTAATTGCCCTTATTTCCCCACACTCTCACTGTAATTGCCCCATTTCCCGACACTTTCACTGTAATAAACCCCATTTCCCCACACTCCCACTGTAATTACCCCCCATTTTTCCACCCTCCCACTGTAATTACCACCATTTCCCCACACTCCCACTGTAACTACCCCAATTTCCCCACAATCCCACTGTAATACCCCCATTTCCCCACAATCCCACTGTAATTACCCCCATTTCCTCACATTCCCACTGTAATACCCCCATTTCCCCACACTCCCACTATAATTACCCCATTTCATCATAATCCCACTAATTACCCCCTATTTACCCACAGTCTCACTGTAATTACCCCCATTTCTCCACCTTCCCTCTGTAATTACCCCCATTTCCCCACACTCTCACTGTAATTACCCTCTTTTCCCCACACTCCCACTGTAATTACCCCCATTTCCCCACACTCCCACTGTAATTACCCCCTTTTCCCCACACTCTCACTGTAATTACCCCCATTTCCCCACACTCCCACTGTAATTACCCCCATTTCCCCACACTCCCACTGTAATTACCCCCATTTCCCCACACTCCCACCGTAATTACCCCCATTTCCCCACACTCCCACTGTAATTACCCCCATTTCCCCACACTCCCACTGAAATTACCCCCATTTCCCCACACTCCCACTGTAATCACCCCCATTTCCTCACACTCCCACTGTAATTACCCCCATTTCCCCACACTCCCACCGTAATTACCCCCATTTCCCCACACTCCCACCGTAATTACCCCCATTTCCCCACACTCCCACTGTAATTACCCCCATTTCCCGACACTCCCACTGTATCTAACCAGGTTTTCCTATTTATCTGTCAGTGTTACACTGAAGAGATCTGGGGAACACAGGGAAATCCACCAGTTGAAATTGCCGGTAAATTAGTTTCAGTAGTTTATAGACAATCTTTGTGAATGAATCATCAAAATCAGAAACGTTTGCAGTAATCAGTGAGTAACTCACAATTTTACCTAGTAACAATGATGTCATGTTATCCTTCCTCAGCCTGGATTCACGCTATTTCACAAAGGCCCACACTCCACATTCCTGATTTCCTTTCTGCTCCTGGCTTTGGAAGTAATTTTTTAAAATCCATAAATATAAAATATTCACAAATAAATCCAATAGAGAGTTCAGTGGAAACTTCTGTAGTTTGGAATGTGCAACTTGCTACCAGCTACAACACTGTCATTTACACAACAGTGTGGAAAATTGCCCAGGTATGTCCTGTCCACAAAGAGCAGGACAAATCCAATCCAGCCAATTACTACCCCATCAGTCTGCTCTTAATCATCAGCAACGTAGAAGATGGTGTTGTCGACAGTGCTATCAAATGACACTTACTCAGCAATAACCTGTTCACTGACGCTCAGTGCGGGTTTCGCCAGGGTCACTCAGCTCCTGACCTCATTACAGCCTTGGTTCAAACATGGACAAAAGAGCTGAGCTCCTGAGGTGAGGTGAGAGTGACTGCCCTTGACATCAAGGCAGCATTTGACCGAGTGTGGCATCAAGGAGCCCCAGCAAAACTGGAATCATCTTGGAGTCAATGGGAAAAATTCTACGCTGGCTGGAGTCATACCTAGCACAAAGGAAGGTGGTTGTGGTTGTTGGAGATCAATCATCTCAGTCCCAAGACATCAGTCCATGTCCAAATGCAACAAGACCTGGATAATATTCAGGTTTTGACTGTTGACTATTAATGCCACCCAGTGACCATCTCCAACAAGAGACGATCTATTCATTGGTCCTTTACATTCAATGGCATTACCATTGCTGAATCCCACACTATCAACATTTTGTTTCTTTATTCTTTCTTGGGATGTGGCATTACTGGCAAGGCAATTTGTTGCTCATCCCTAACTGCCCTTGAAATTAGTGGCTTGCTAGGCCATTTCAGAGTCAACAACATTGTGGGTCTGGAGTCACATGTAGGCCAGACCAGATAAGGATGGCAGATTTCCTTCTCTAAAGGACATTCACTAACCGGATGGGTGTTTACAACAATCAACAATGGTTTAAAGGTCATCATTACTGAGACTAGCTTTCAATTCCTGATTTAAACGCATGTCCCCAGAGCATTAGTCGGAGCCTCTGGGTACTAGTTCAGTGACATTACCATAACATCACCATCTCTCCGTAGTTATCCTGGGGGTTATCACTGACCAGGAACTGAACTGGACTAGCCATATAAATACTGTGACTGCAAGGGGTCAGATGCTGGGAATTCTATGGTGAGTAACTCACCTCCTGACTCCCCTGAGCCTGTCCACCATCTACAAGGCACAAGTCAGGAGTGTGATGGAATACTCCTCACTTGCCTGAATAAGTGTAGCTCCCACAACACTCAAGAAGGTTGACACTGTCCAGGACAAAGCAGCCCGCTTGATTGGCACCACATCCACAAACATTCACTCCCTCCACCACCGATTCACAGCAGCAGCAGTGTCTACCATCTACAAGATGTACAGTAGGAACTCACCAAAGCTCCTTCGACAGCACCTTCCAAACCCATGACCACTACCATCTAGAAAGACAAGAGCAGCAGATGGATGGGGACACCACCACCTGGTGAAAATTCCCCTCCAAGTCACTCACCATCCTGACTTGGAAATATATCGCCATTCCTTCACTGTCCCTGGATCAAAATCCTGGAACTCCCTTCCTAACAGCACTGTGGGTGTACCTACACCACATGGACTGCAGCGGTTCAAGAAGGCAGCTCACCACCACCTTCTCAAGGGCAATTAGAGATGGGCAATAAATGCTGGCCTCAGCCAGTGAAGCCCACATCCCATGAATAAATAATCCAGGAAAAATCAAGTCATACAACCTGCATCAACTCATCCATCCCTGTATTCTAAAGAGACAGATGAAGTTCCCTTTCAAATATTTTCTCCGTCAATGAATTTATTCTCATAACTTAAAGCCCAAATTCTCAGAATTGTCCTTTGGGCCATTATGTCCTTTTAAAGGTGTGTGGCTTCAAATTGGGTGGACCTTGCCTGAGCACTGATATAAACCAAGCCTTAGTGAATCCATACAGGGTTCACACTGTGTCACCAAGTCAAGACCAACTCTGATATTCTGCTAAACTCCCAATCAGCTGGAGACTGGGCAGGTTATTGTTAACAGATAAATTCTGTTATGTATTTACAAATGCTGTGAAAGTGATAGGCTGGGATTGTGATTGGGGTTGGGTTTGGGGTGAGGGTGTGAGGGGGGTGGATTTGGTGAGGGTTTGAATGTGGTACAACTAAGGGTGATTAAGATTTCAGAAGGCAGTGTTTACGCTGGTGACATTTTATTGATTAAGTCTTTGATTTTTACTAATGACCCATAGGGACCCACAGAGAGATTAATCCTCTGAGATGAATCACCGTCTGATTCGAAACCTCTGTGACTGAGCATTGGGTGGCTTTGGAAAGCTGGGTTTAGAGAAAATCTTAATTGGAAAAGCATTTGGAAAGCAGTCATCAAGTCTGTGTTGATATTTGTCTCCGTGAGTCCCCTAGTCTGACACTACACTCCCTCTCATTCCTCATCATTTTAGATGATACTTATGGACTGCTTCAACACTCATTTGTAGCAGATTCCATATTCTGCCAACTCTCGCTCCCTTCGTCAATCAGTCCCTTTAATTCTTTTTGTAATTATCAACTTTATGTCCTTATGTCAATATTTCATCATCCTATGGAAACAATCTATCACTATTTCCCTGATTATGATCCTATAATAACATTAACATTATCCCAATTACATTATCTCATAATAACAGAAGTTTCTTGTTTTTATGTCTAGACACAAAACCAAAGATTCTGTTTGTCTTTTATTCTGGTCTTATTTACTTGTCCCTTCAATAGAAATGTATCTGTACATTTTGCTCTTTGACTCTATTTAAAATCCTACCATTTAAGATCTCATTTCTGTCCTTGTAATTAACATCTCCAGGAAAAAAGCATTGGAGAAACCTAAGGGACTATAAGCTGACAAACCTCCAGAACCCAATGGCCAACACCAAGGATTCTAAAAGAAACAGCTGCAGAGATAGAAGATGTTCTGGTTGTGATTTTCCAAAATTCTCTAGATTCTAGAATGGTCCCAAGCATATTGAAAGTTAGCAAATGTAACACTGCAATTGAAGAAAGGGTTGGAGAGAGAAAGCCAGGAACAGCAGACCAGTTAGCCTGACATCAGTCATTGAGAAAGTGCTGGAATCTATTATTAAGGAAATCATAACAAAGCACTGAGATAATCAAGGAGACAAGTTGGTTTTATGAAAGGGAAAATCATATTTGACAGATTTATAAGATTTTTGAGGATGTAACTAGTAGGGTAGATAAAGGGGAACCAGTAGAAGTCGTATACCTGTATTTTCAAAAGGCATTTGATAAGATGCCACACAAAAAGTTAACATAAAAGGTAAAGGCTCATGGAGTTGGGGGTAATACATTAACATGGCTGGAGGATTGGTTAATGGGCAGGAAGCAGAATGGAGGGATAAATGGATCATTTTCAAGTTGGGCGGCTGTAATTAGTGGAGTGTTGCAAGGATCAGTGATGGGGCCTCAGCAATTTACAATCCCTATTCATAATTCAGACAAAGAGGCAGAGAGTAAATATCTAAGATTGCTGATGATATAAAGTTAAGTGGCAATGTAAGTCCTGAGGAGAACACCAAGGGCAGAATTTTGCCCTTGGTGTGTGGGATTGGTGGGGGATGGGCACGAGCAGTCAAGAAGCCAAACGCTTCCTGCGATTGACAGCGCTATGCAATTTTATGCCAATTAAAGCCCCCCAGCGTGATACATGAGCGGCAGCGCTGAGCACTGCCTGTGCGGGCGGTGGGGGGTGAGTGCGAGCAGGCTAAACATGAACTCAGCACATGTGCATGAGAGAGCGCAGAATAATCTCCCTGAGGCACGGAGCTGCCTTAGGGAGATGAAGAATTAAAAAAAAATAAAGAGCAGAAAAATGTAATGAAACCTTTGCCCTTGTGTGACCCTGTCACATGAGCAGGGACGTGTTTTTAATTAAAAAGTAAAGTTTTTATTTTATCTGTATTTGCTTTAGGAAACCTCATCCCGCCCTTGGATGAAGTTTCCTAAAAATGCAAAGGCCACTTGGCCTTTTCACCTGCCCACCAACCGTTAGGTTTAACGGGCAGCGGAAAATTAAAGTCATTTGTTAACTTAATGGCCTTAATAGGCCTTTTAATTGTTGGTGGGCACGCTGCCAACTCCAATGCGCGCCTGCTGATTGAGCTATCACGTGACTGCGTGTTGGCATTGACACATTCGGCCTAGGTCATTTCGCGTCATTTCACACTCTGGTCAGGCACGCGCTCACCCACTGAGCTAAAAATTCTGTCCTTGACTGCAAAGAGATATAGACAGGGTAAGTGAAAGGGTAACACGATGGCAGATGGGGTATAATGTGGGGAAGTGTGAAGTTATTTACTTTGGTCATAAGAATAGAAAAGCAGAACATCTTTTAAAAGACATGAAACTTGTAAAGGTTGATGGCCAGAGAGGCTTGATGTACTTGTACATGAACACAGAAAGATAGCATGCAGGTGCAGCAAGCAATTCGGAAGGTGAATGACATGTTGGCCTTTATTACAACAGGATCAGAGCACAGGAATAAAGAAGTCTTGCTCCAGTTGTACAGGGTTTTGATGAGACCACATCTGGAATACTGTGTGCAGTTTAGGTTTCCACATTTGGAGGTGGCACTGACAGGATTCACAAGATTGGTCCCTGGAATTGAGAGGGTTATTGTGTGGCAAGAAGCTGAGTAAATTGGGTTTATACCCTCTGGATTTTAGAAGAATGAGAGGCGATCTCATTGAAACGTACAAGATTCTGAAGGAGCTTGACAGGGTCGACACTGAAAGCATCTTTCCCCTGGCTGGGAAATCTAGAAAAAGAGGGTACAGTTTCAGGAGAAAGGGCCGATCATTTAGGGCTGAGATGAGGAGAAATCTCTTCACTCAGAGGGTAGTAGATGCTCCACCTTTGAGTAAGTTTAAGTTTGAGACTATTCTTTCAGGGTATCAAGGGTTATATCGACTGGGCAGGAAAGTGGAGTTTAGGCTAAAGATCAGTTATAATCGGATTGAATGGTGGAGCTGGCTTGATTGGCCACTCCTGCTCCAGTTTCTTATGTCCTTTTATTCCCCATTCTCATTTTGAAAATATTATTTCAGTCTTTTCCATCCTCTATCTGCCCATTGACCAAACCTCAGCAAAATCAACCATGTGGTGCCACCAGCAAACTTCAGTATAATGTAGAAAAAGCATAAAAGCTTTTTGACTCTGATAGGATGAGGATCACCCTTATACATCCTTGTTTTATCACAATAACCTGATAATTGATCGTCACGTTGAAACATATAAAATTCTTAAGAGACTTGACATGGTTTGCCTTCTCTGGCTGGGAATCCAGGACAGTGAATCACAGTCTCAGCATAAGGAACTTAAAATTTAGAACTAAACTGAAGAGATATTTCTTAACTCAGGGTTGTAAATCCTCTGCTGCAGTGAGATGTGAATGTTCACCTGTTGGTAGGTTTAAGGCTGGAAACATTAGGTTTTTGGATATGAAGGAAATGATGGGATCTGGGCATTGGGTAGAAAATTGGAGTTGAGATTGATCAGCCATGATATCACTGAATGGGGAGCATGCTCGAGGGGCTGAATAGCCTACTCCTGTTTCTTGTTTAAATGAGCCTTCTATTGATCTACTTACCTATTTCTATTCATTTCACATTCTCAAAGGGTTAATTAAACTATAATTATACTTAATCAAGCTAAATAGTGGGTAACAATCCTAAAGATTACATTGCTGAATAAATTGCTGTCTATTTATAGAGTGTATGCCAATAGAATACTAACAGTTGTTAAAGTATTTTAAGCATTGAATAGAATTGAGCTGTTTAAAGTGTGAATGAGGTTCATGTGAATCAGGAGAGTTCAGTGTTTGAGATATTCTGCAATCCAACTCTCTTAGTGAAGAGGTGAGCTTCCAGGGACCATGCCAGTGTTGTAGCTGTACTGGAACAGCTTGGCTAGGGGCGCGGCAAGTTCTGGAACACAAGTCTTCAGTACTATTGCTGGAATATTGTCAGGGCCCATAGCCTTTGCAGTATCCGGTGCCTTCAGCCGTTTCTTGATATCATGTAGAGTGAATCAAATTGACTAAAGGCTGACATCTGTGATGCTGGGGACCTTTGGAGGAGGCCGAGATGGATCATCCACTCGGCACTTCTGGCTGAAGATTGTTGCGAATGCTTCAGTCTGATCTTTTGCACTGATGTGCTGGGCTCCTCCATCATTGAGGATGGGGATATTTGTGGAGCCTCCTCCTCCAGTGAGTTGTTTAATTGTCCACTGCCATTCACAACTGGATGTGACAGGATTGCAGAGTTTAGATCTGATCTGTTGGTTGTGGGATCACTTAGATCTGTCTATCACTTGCTGCTAATGCTGTTTGGCATGCAAGTAGCCCTATGTTGTAGCTTCACCAGGTTGACACCTCATTTTTAGATATGCCTGGTGCTGCTCCTGGCATGCCCTCCTGCACTCTTCATTGAATCAGGGTTGATCCCCTGGCTTGATGGTAATGGTAGAGTGGGGGATATGCTGGGCCATGAGTTTACAGATTGTGTTTGAGTACAATTCTGCTGCTGCTGATGGCCCAAAGCACCTCATGGATGCCCAGTCTTGAGTTGCTAGATCTGTTCAAAATCTATCCCATTTAGCATGGTGGTAGTGTCACACAACACGATAG
Source organism: Carcharodon carcharias (assembly GCF_017639515.1). NCBI lineage: Eukaryota > Metazoa > Chordata > Chondrichthyes > Lamniformes > Lamnidae > Carcharodon > Carcharodon carcharias. The sequence continues at coordinate 3,304,910 of NC_054467.1, read as the reverse complement.
AGGGTATCCTCAATGTGAAGACAGAACTTTGTCTCCACAATGACTGTGTGGTGGTCACTCCTACTAATACTGTCATGGACAAATTCCCTCACCACCTGCTGCAGACCCAGTCTAGCGGCAATGTCTTTTAGGACTCGGCCAGGTCAGTCAGTAGTGGTGATACCGAGCCCCCACCCAGAGTACATTCTGCACCCTTGCCACCCTCAATGCTTCCTCCAAGTGGTGTTCAACATGGAGGAGCCCTGATTCATCAGCTGAGGGAGGGCAGTAGGTGGTAAACAGCAGGATGTTTCCTTGCCCATGTTTAACCTGATGTCAGGAGACTTCATGGGGTCCGAGTCGATATTGAGAACTCCCAGGGCAACTCCCTCCCGACTGTATACCACTGTGCCGCCACCTCTGCTGGGTCTGTCCTGCCGGTGGGAAAGGATATACCCAGGGATGGTGATGGTGGTGTCTGGGACATTATCTGTAAGGTATGGTTCTGTGAGGATGACTATGTTAGGCTGTTTCTTGACTGGCCTGTGAGACAGCTCTCCCAGATGTTAGTAAGCAGGACTTTGCAGGGTTGACAGGGCTGAGTTTGCTGTTGTCATTTCCTAGGTCAATGCCGGGTGGTCCATCCGGTTTCATTGCTTTGAGACTTTTTTTAAGCGGTTTGATACAACCAAGTGCCTTTCAGAGGGCATTGTGGGTCTGGAGTCACGTGTAAGGACAACAGATAGTGAACCAGGTGGGTACAACAATCAACAATGGTGGATTCCAGGTTTTTTTTAGCAAATTCAAATTTCACCATTTGCTGTGGTGGGATTCGAACCCTGGGTCCCCAGACCGTTACCCTGGGCCTCTGGATTACTAGCCCAGTGACAGTACCACTACGTCAGTGCCTCTTCCTGAGCATTTCAAAGACTTTGTAGTTTTATTATAGGGCTTATGAATTCTATCCCTGGTAGCTACTGAGTGAGGTGGTATGGGGAGATATGGGGGAGCATGGGGCAATGGAGGGGGCTTGGTTTGATTTCTTATTGCCTTGCTCACCTGTGGACTTACCTTTAGTGATTCTTGTGTTTGTTCTCTGAGGTCACTTTGTTCCTCCACCCCACCCATAGAAACATAGAAAATAGGAGCAGGAGTAGGCCATTCGGCCCTTCGAGCCTGTTCCGCCATTCAATATGATCATGGCTAATCCTCTATCTCAATGCCATACCCCCACTCTCTCCCCCAACACCATACTCCCGCTCTCTCCCCCAACGCCATACTCCCCCTCTCTCCCCCAACACCATACCCCCGCTCTCTCCCCCAACACCATACTCCCGCTCTCTCCCCCAACGCCATACTCCTGGTCTCTCCCCCAACACCATACCCCCGCTCTCTCCCCCAACGCCATACTCCCCCTCTCTCCCCCAACACCATACTCCCGCTCTCTCCCCCAACACCATACTCCCCCTCTCTTCCCCAATGCCATACTCCTGGTCTCTCCCCGATCACCATAGTCCCCCTCTCTTCCCCAATGCCATACTCCTGCGCTCTCCCGTAAGTCTATACTCCCGCTCTCTCCCCCAAAGCCATACTCCCGCTCTCTCCCCATTCCCCTTGACTCCTTTATTGTCTAGAAATCTATCTATTTCCTTGTTAAATATAATCAGTGATCTGGCCTCTACAGCCTCCTGTGGTAGAGAATTCCACAGGTTCACCACCCTCTGAGTGAAGAGGTTTCTCCTCATCTCAGTCCTAAATGGTCTACCCCACATCCTGAGACTGTGACCCCTTGTTCTAGACCCCCCCAGCCAGAGGAAACATCATCCCTGCATCCAGTCTGTCCAGCCCTGTCAGAATTTTATACGTTTCAATAACTTGCATCTTCCAATTAATAAGTGAGCTCTCTATTATTCCGAGCAAAGTATACTACCTCACCATACTACTTGTGTTGAACTTCATTTACCAATTATTTGCCCATTCTCCAAGTTTATTAACGTCCTCCTGTAATTTGTTGCAGATCTCCTCAGTATTGAATATTTCCCCCAATTTGGATTCATCCGCAAAATTAGAAATTGTGTTTATTAATTCCAAACTCCAAATCATTAATGTAAATTGTGAACAGCAGTGCTCCCAGCACTGATCTTTGTGGATCATCACTACTCACCTTCTGTCACTCTGAACAACTACCCCTTGCTCCCACTCTCTCTGCTTTCTGGCTTGAAGCCAGTTTGAATCCGTTCTGCTACTTGTCTCCTGACTCCACATTCTCTGACCTTATTAGTCTATTATGGGCACCTTACCAAAGGCCTTTTGAAAATCCAGATAAATTACATCTATTACATTATCATTGTCTACTCTCTCTATCACCTCCTTAAAAATTCAATAAGGTTGGTCAAGTGAGATTTTCCCTTTTGAAATCCATGCTGACTATTCATTATTATATTTTTAGTTTCCAGATATTCTTTTATTCTTACCTTGAGTACAATTTCATTATTTTCCCCACTATCAATATTAAGATGACATGTTCTCTGAACACGTTCTGTCCCCTTTCTTAAATTTAGGGAATTAGCTTAGTTATCTGCCAGTCCTCTGGCACTAAACCTTCTTCTAACAAATCATTAACTATGTGTAGTAATGTCTTTGCTATCTCTTCCTAGATTCTTTTAAATGCATGGAGGCAGTCCATTTGGAGAAGGAACTTTATCCTCTTTGAGTTTGTTTAGTTTATTCAGTCAAACCACTTTTTTATTTTAAATGCATTACTCATCTCATCTCACCTGTTCTATCTCCCTGGTAAATACTGAAATGAAACAATTATTTAATATTTCTGCCATCTCACTATTGTACCTGTGATATTATCCTGTATATTTCTGAATGGCCCTATACCCACCCTAACCTTCCTTTTAAATTCAAGTAAAACATTTTACTATTTTGTTTCATGTTTCTTGATAATTTGATTTCATAGCTGCTATTTGCCTTCCTATTTTTTTTTACTTTGCTCCTAAGCTCTTCATATTCTCCCTTATCCTGCATTCCTCTGCTGTCTATTTAATTAACCTTTCCCTCTTCTCGAACACTTATGTCTTTATTTATCCCAGGAGTTTCACTAGTATTTAGTTTAGCGGATTTTTTTTGCATTCTGTTATAATTCCACATCATCGTTTGCCAACAGAATCGCCCATTTTATTTTTCCAAGTTCTATTCTCAACCCCTTAAAATCCTCTTTTCCCCAATCTTTTAACCTAGTTATCATCCTTCTCCATCATCATTTAAAGTGTACTGCATTATGGTCACTATTACCCAGATGCTTCACTACTTTCACTGCCTTTATCTGTCCCGGTTTATTCCCTATTACTAAATTCAATAATGAGTCTCCCTTTCTTGGGCTTTTTACACATTGGGTTAGAAAGATGTCCTGTACACATTGTAGCAACTCCATTCTCTTATTCCCTTTATTCACCTCTTCTGTCGAATTGATATCAGGATAATTGAAATCCTCCATGATTAATATTCTACGTTTTATCACTCAATTCTCTAATCTATTTCTTCCTCCACCTTCCTCCCACTATTAGGTGGTCTGTAGACCGTGCCTATTGATCCTTTATTATCTCTTATCTCTATCAGTATAGTTGTTTTGTTGACAGCTGTGTTCACAGAATCACAAAATTTTAATGGCACAGAAGGAGTCCATTCGGCCCATCATGTCTGCACTGGCTCTCCTGATGAGCATGATGACCTAGTGCCATTGCCCAGCCTTTTCCCTGTACCCCTGCACATTCTTTCTATTCAAATAATCATCTAATGTCCTTTTGAATGCCTCGCTTGAACCTGCCTCCACCACACTTGCAGGCAGCGCGTTCCAGACCCAAACCAATTGTTGTGTGTAAAAGTATTTTCTCCCATCACATTTGCTTCTTTTTAAAATCATTTTAAAACTGTGCCCTCTGGTTCTCGATCCATTTACGAGTGGGAACAGTTTCTCCCTATCTACTCTGTCCAGACCCCTCATGATTTTGAAAACTTCTATCAAGTCTCTTGGCTTTCTCCTCTCCAAGGAAAACAGTCCCAACTTCTCCAGTCTTTCCTCATAACTGAAGTGTCTCATCCCTGGAACGGTTCTCGTAAACCTCTTCTGCGCTCTCTCCAATGTGTTTAGATCCTTCCTGTAGTGTGGTGCCCAGAACTGTACACAATACTCCAGCTGAGGCCTAATCAGTGTCTTATATAAATTCAGCATAACCTCCCTGCTCTGTGATCCCTTCTTCTGCTGTTATTATGTTGTCACCCTGTCCTTACCAACCTGACCCATTGCTAAGTGTGTCTGACACTCTCCAAAAACCCCCGACCCCACTCACCTTCTTCCAAGGGCAGCACCCATGGGCTGGGTGCAGTTCCAACAGTGGCCACCGCTCCCTGTGGCGCTGCTGGGACTCCCATTGGCCAGCAGCTCTTGGAGGTGGGGTATTGTCACTTAAAGGGGCTGGGAGGTGGGGTATTGTCACTTAAAGGGTCTGGGAGTCCCAATGGCCACTCATTAGCTACAAAATTGACATGAAATCTGGCTGGGCCTCCTCCACATGACTGAGTCAGGGTTGCTGCCCATTATTGAGGCTGCTAAACCCCCAGACAAAACCCAGCTGGCTGTGTGTGTAAACTCGAGAGGTTCCCTGGGTTGTTAATTGCGATAATTGGAACAGATTGTTCATTTATTTTTCCTGGTCCATATGAAATTCAAAATATTTCTAATTTCTTCTGAGAAATCAGAATTAATTTTCATTTCAAATCGAAGCACTTTGTAGAGGTTTTAATCACTGAAAGTCAAATTTTTGAAATGCTATAAAGCTAGGAGCTGTGGATGGGAAGGATGATTTAGGAATCTAAGTACAGAGATCACTAAAAGGGAATGAACAGGTAAAAAAAATCTAAAATACTAATAAACGTTGACCTCTCTCTTGAGGGCTGGAAAATAAAGGGTTAAAATTGTGTTACCGGTATACAAAGTTCTGGTTAGACTTAACCTGGAGTCACTGTGATTACTGGTCTCCACACCTCAGGAAGGATATACGCACCTTGGAGATAGAGTAATTCAGATTCACCAGAATGATACAGGGACTAAAACAGAAAAATTACAAGAGCAGGTTGCATATTCTAGGCTTGTATTCCCTTGAGTAAAGAAGACCATTCAGCCCATTGTGTCTGTGCTAACCCTCTGAAGGAGCAATTCACCCAGTGCCGCTCCCTTGCCATTAACCTGAAGTCCTGCAAATGTTTCCTTTTCAGACCCAAATTTCAATTCATCATCCTATCCAGTGCGATGTTAGGTATGTGGGGCTTATGTCCCAAAGACTGGCGGGTTGTAACAAACAGCGTGTTCCAGCTGCTGTTCACAATGGGCAAGGTACAGACTGTACCCAACCAGCCCGTGCTTGCAAAACTCAAAACACGTGTCCAACATTAGGTGTGATTCCGCAATTGGACATTTGCTAAATGATCCTCGATGTGTTAAGAATTACCCTGACAGCCAGTTTAAGATTGTCTTTCAGGCTTGCAATGCGGTACATTTGTGTGTACTGGAAGCTACATATATTAATACACAAGACCCTGTTCGTTGCAGACAGAAAGAACATGGACATACACTGCACCGATTTCAGCTAAACCAACAGCCTATATATCCTGGTGTGTATCGCTCCCCCTGATATAAGAAGAACGGTAGCCAGCGAGAAAGAGCGACTCTGTCAAACATCAGATGAGAGGCACTCTCTACATGGTCATACACCTACACCCAGCCACCTAAAGTCAAGGAAGAGCTTCATGAACAGTGTTGTTCCATTACATCAACCCCATCTGAAGCCTGCATCGCCTTGTGGAAAGACCAGCTGGCCAGTCTCAAACAACCCCCAGTGATGGAAATTCTACCGGATGAAAGCCTTCCCCCAGGAGCTAATTGCAACTGGGCAACCTGGAGGTGCCTTAACAGACTTAGGACTGGTATAGGTCGTTCAAAGGTGTCACTAAGCAAATGGGGATATACAACCAGCCCGACAACTTGTGAATGTGGAACTGAGACTATGCAACATCTCCTGCAATGCCTATCACTAGAGGAACCCTGCACTGTTGCAGATCTTGCCGAATTCAATAACAAGGTGCAAAAATGTGTCCACTTCTGGCTGGGCCATGAATAGACTGTCCGTGGACACGATAAGAAGAAGCTAAACAAAATAAGTGACAGCCATTCGCTGTCTCATTCCTCAGGGCAATGCCTTGACCAATCAGGGTTAAGCTGCCTGGTTTAAATTTCAAATAATGCTTGGCAGTTAACTGTCAGTCACCATTCATGGTGCATTCTCCATGGCAACGCCACTTGTGAACCAATCAGCACTCTCTTCACATACAATGTAAACTGTTGTTTTTCCTTTATATTGGTTTCTTGCAAGTGTCCTGATGAGTGCAAAATAAAAAACTGAGGCATATCTCTTTTTTCAGCAATGTTATCTAAATGGTGGGAGATTTCAGAGTTCTGAGATGCAGAGGGATCTGGGTGTCCCAGTACATGAATCACAAAAGGCTAGAATGAGGGTACAGCAAGTAATTAGGAAAGCTAATAGAATGTTATCGTTTATTTTGAGGGAAATTGAATATAAAAGTAGGAAGGTTATGCTTCAGCTGTACAGGGAATTGGTGAGATCACATCTGGAATATTGTGTACAGCATTAGTCTCCTTATTTAAGGAAAGATGTAGATGTGTTAGAAGCAGTTCAGAGAAGGTTTACCAGACTAATACCAGGAATGGGTGGGTTGTCTTATGAGGAACGGTTGGACAGGTTAGGCTTGTATCAACTGGAGTTTAAAAGAGTAAGAGGTGACTTGATTGAAACCTTTAAGACCCTGAGGGTGGAAGTGGAGGGGATGTTTCCTCTTGTGAGAGAATCTAGAACTAGGGGTCACTGTTTAAAAAGAAGGAGCAGAAATTTTAGGTTGGCATGTGGGCACACGCCCAACTGGATCAGATGTGAAATCGTGCGAGATGATGTTGGGCGAGTGTCCTGACATCATCCTGCACCCGTGCGACATTTCGGTTGGCAGGGCATGGGCGAGAGTCAGAAACGCACCCGTTGACAATTAAAGTTGTTAAAGGTCCAATTATCCCCGATTTTTCGTGGTCTGTCTGACCTTACAGTTGGTAGACAGGTGAACCTGCCGGGTGGACTTTGCATTTTTGATGAAACTTCATCCAAGGGCAGGAAGAGGTTTCTGTTATTGAAGAAAAAAACAATAAAAATGAATGAACAGAATTTCCATCATGTATATGTTCAGGTGACTGATTGTGATGGGTGGACAATTTTATCCGGTTTTTAAAAACTTTATTTGTTGGTTTTAAATGCTCCAGCTCCCTGAGGCAGCTCTCTGCCTTCAGGGAGCTTTCACTCTGCGCTCCCCCCATGCCCACGTCAGTGCCCACCCTCCTCCTTCCCCCAGCCCGGCAGCACTGAGCGTTTCAGTGCGTGTTTCACGCTGGCTGTTCATTGTGGTCGGGGGCCAATTGCAGGCAGTGGTCTGTTTCCTGGCCACTCCCAGTCTGGCCGATCACACCCGCTCACCCACATAAAATTCCTGCCCAAGGGATCACTCATTTAAGACAGAGATGAGGAAAACATTTTTCTCTTTGAGGTTAAAGAGTGTTTGGAACTCTCTTCCTCAAAAGGCAGCTGAAGAAAAGTTTTTGGATTTTTTAAGGTCAAGGTGGGTTCTTGATTAACAAGGGGGTGAAAGGTTATCGGGGGCAGGCAGGAATGTGGGGTTGAGGTTACTATCAGATCAACCATGATCATAATGAATGGCAGAGCAGGCTCGAGGGGCCGAATGGCCCACTCCTGCTCCTGATCACAGATTGTTAGATTGTTTCTGCAGGTCGGGGAGTCTAAAACATGGGGGGCACAGTCTGAGGATAAGGGGCTGGTTGTTTAGGACTAAGATGAGGAGAAATTTCTTCACTCAGAGGCTTGTGAATCTTTGGAATTCTCTATCCCAGGGGCTTGTGGATGCTCCATCATTGAAAACATTTAAATCTGGATAGACAGATTTTCGGTCCCTCAGGGAATTAAGGGACACAGGGAGCAGGCAGCAAAATGGAGTTGGAGCCCAAGATCGGCCATGATGGTATTGAATGACGGAGCAGACTCAATGAACCGTGTGGTTTACTCCTGCTCCTATTTCTTGCTGCCTGATTTAACTAATGGGTGCGTTCAGTTACAGTGAGCCCTAAACGTTCAGTAGCCTGGATCAGCAGGTCAATATTCAGCAGCTTTATTTCTCCTTTGACCTTCCAAAAGTGATTAGGAAGGAATCACACCTCAGCCAAAATGGAGAGTGCTGGAGCTGAGCCTTCTCCTCTCACAGACTCTGGCTGCTTCTCCTCTGGGAGTTACAATCTGTTACGTTCTTCCTGATTATTTATCCCCACATTTCCCAACAACATTCCATACTAATTTACAGTGAACAAACCGAAAGTGCCAGAGACTTGCCAAGTCCAGCTGGCTGATAACCCCACACAATCCCCTATGGATTTGGAAATTTTTGAGATATAAAGTCATTTGGCCCTAACTATTGTCTTTTTCCTGTCTATCAAAGTACTGAGTTTAATTATGTTGCATTTTATTTACAAAAGTTTACTAGCTCATAGAAACTACATCTTTGCCTTACCCTACACCTGTGGAGTGGTGCCGCTCATGTCTACAGCCCTTTGTCAACCATGGCTAATTACCTTATTCACAAAGGGTTATCTGTATAATTAGATCACATTGGCTTTAACTCAGTTCTAAATCAAAAGTCATATTGAGCTGTCAATTGAAAGTGCTCGCATCTGTGATTGTGATAATTCAGATCCGACTATTGCATTTTCAGCCATTGCCACATGGACACATTAGGATGAGAGAATTCAGACACAGGCTGTAGACGAGACAACATCATCTTCTTACAGTGGTGCTAATACATCCACTCCTGCTCTGTACATTGTTTTAAACAGGATTTATTCCCATTTGATTCACAAATGAACCAACGATTCCTCAATCAACGAAGGCCCTAATTTTCGTTGTTCCGCGCTTACATTTACAATTATTTTGAAAAAAAAAACATTCATTTTGAGCTAAAAGTGCAACAAAGGGCAGAATTTTACATCCTGGAGACGAGCGAGTGGGCCTGACCTGATCACAGGAGATGATGTTGGGCAAGTTTCCCGACATCATTGCTCATTTGCACGCTATTTCACCCAGCAGGCAAATGCAGATGTCGGAAACGCGCCCACCATGAATTATAAGGGTAATTAAAGGGGTAATTAAAAGGGTAATTGGGGTAATTAAGGGTAATTAAAAGGGCAATTAAGGGTAATTAGGGCAACTAAGGGTAATTAGGGGTAATTAAGTGTAATTAGGGTAATTAAAGGGTAATTAAGGATAATCAATGGGGTAATTAAGGGTAATTAATGGGGTAATTAAGGGTAATTGGGGTAATTAAGGGTAAATAAAAAGGTAATTAAGGGTAATTGGGGTAATTAAAAGGGCAATTAAGGGTAATTAGGGGTAATTAAGGGTAATTAAAAGGGTAATTAAGCCCATTAACGGAGCAATTGTCACCGATTTTCTGTGGTTTTACGGTTGGCGAATGGGCTAATTGGCCAGGGTGGCCTTTACATTTTTCATCAAACCTCATCCAAGGATGGGATGAAATCTCCATAATGAAAAAAATGAAAGGAAATATCTGTGGACAGCATTTTTATCTGTTCTATTTTCAGGTGCTTGATTGTGACGCACGGACATTTTTTAATAGCTTGTTAAAATGACTATTTGATGATTTTCAGGTCTGCAGTTTCCTGATGCAGCGCCTGTCTTCAGGGAGTTTTCTCCCAGTGATCACCCACACCCACGGGAACATCATCGCCCGCCCGCTTCCCACCCCCCACCCCGGCAGCGCTGAGATTCCCCATGCCTATTTCACGCTGGATGGCCGTTAATTGGTCAGCCAGTGTGAAATTGTGGCTGGGGGCTGATTTCCGTCAGTGGTCCATTTCCCGGCGACTCCCATGCCTACTGAGTACACACACCCAGCAAAGGTAAAATTCAGGCCTAAGTGTCGCTTTAGGGAGTGTTTGATACACACTGGTTAAAACTTATTTTCAATTCTTCATTTCCGAGTGCAAACGTGTTGATGTTAAACAGAAGAATCTGCTGCCATTGGTAATGAAAGTGACAGAGGAACAGGCTCTCTGCTGCATTTCCCTTTCAATCTGTTCATACATTTTATAAAGGTGCATCTTTATTTGTTTATACGAAAGATGCTATTGGGCCTTTAGTTCTGTGTGATTTTAATTGGTTATGAAAATACTTCATTTGGAACCATCCCAGAGCTGGAATGGTCCGTGTGACTGTGAACTATTGATTAGGAGCAGCGAATATACCAGGCAGACAATGGCATGGGGAGAAGAGCAGTTTGTGTCCCCTATGAGAAAAATACAATGACGTTGAACATTGATTTGGTGGTTAAAATGTGTGGGTTAGACAAACACTACAAAAAAACAGCCCTGTATACAATTCACTGAAATGAATCAGGGAAATGTTAGGAGGTAGAGGTAATTGTCCCATTGAACCCATCAATGCAGCCTGCTTCTATAACTGGAGCTGTTAGACTTTAATTTGTTAATTCACCCTTTCTGTCCTCTGTTTTATTTATTTACAGAGTGTGGACATCATTAGCATCCTTCCAATTACTTTAGGTGATGGACAAGCAGAAAACCCATTGGGGATTGGGATATGGTGCACTTTCCCTGGTGGCTGAAGAGGGGCAGGTTCTACCCTAAATGCTGCATGTGAATGGTTATCAGGGGTTGTTGTCAGATGCTGTTTTTGGTGTTTGTCCCTGTTGTCGAGCTGCTGTCGCCGCTCATCGTCAGGGAGACACCTGCCCACCCACGGGTGATGTTATTATTCCCCCCTGTCACCAGCGAGAGTTTCCCAGGTGTGAAAATCAATGTTTAGGGTCTCTGTGTCTCACTCACAAGCATCTTTGAAGTGGAGATTTGGGGGTCCTACCGGTCATCTGCCTCTGACTACCAGGCCATAAATTGCTGGGAATGTGCGGCCTTCCATCCTGTGAATTCCCAAGCCAGTGAAGACGCCTCTGTTTGATGAGTGCCAACATACTTGGAGGGGATTGTTGCATAACTGGCAAGGCTAACATTTATTGCCCAGATTCCCTGAGTTGGTGTGGTGAGACATGAACTCATGTCTCTGGCTCTGAGTGGATGACCAGTCCAGTAACGTAACCACTACGTCACCGTTACACAGGATGCCATTTGTGACTTTAACTAGAGCCATTTCAATACCATGGAAGGGGCAGAAACCTGATTGGAGGCTTCAAGCTTGGACTCCTGGAAAAAGTGGGCACAGATTTGGAAGGTAACAACACATTGAAGGATGTTTAGAGAGGGAAGGAAGGTTGCAGATGGGGTGATCGTTTTTACAAAGATACAGAGATGAAGGATAGGGTTTTTGAAGAGTTGTGGTGATGACAGCAGATTGCAGGGGAGGTGCAGCAGCTGAGGAGTATCCACAGAGTGAATGTTAACCCTCTCATTCAGTGTTAATGGGAAGGAAACAGACTCACAATGGGGTTGGTAATGGGATCAAGAATGAATATTTTTATGTATAGTTTGGATTGTTGATCCTATATCTTGTGAACACAGTTCAATGACCCCAGTGTGTTCATTGATAATTTATTATAATGCACAATACATGACATCATATGACCCGTAATATCTCAAAACCCTCATAAAACTGCTGGAACTTCAAGTGAAATACTGCAGTCTGAAAACTCAAGGGCCTTGTGTTGTTAGAGTTTATTCATGAAGGGGAGGCAGTGGCAGAGTGGTATTGTCACTGGGCTAGTATTCCAGAGACCCAGGGGAATGCTCTGGGGACCTGGGTTTGAATCCCACCACAGCAGATGGTGTAATTTGAATTCAATAAAAATCCAGAATTAAACATCTGATTAAAACCATTGCCAATTGTCAAAAAAACCCATCTGGTTCACTAAGTGAAGGAAATCTACTGTCCTTGCCTGGTCTAACCTACATGTGACTCACAGCACTCTGAACAAGGGCAGTAAATTGCCACAGCCCATGAACAAGTTTTTAAAAAATCCTCACAAATGTGTATTGAGCACCAATGTAGCCTGAGATTGGCTCCCTGAATGACTAACTGCAGCCATGTGCTCAGTAATTCTAAAACATTGAGCAGAGCCTTCCTTACAGGGCACCCACTCCCCAGTTCCAATCTGCACCTCTTTCATATCTAAATTTCACAAAGAAGATTTCTGGGTAACATTTCTGAACTCCATGTGAATCACGTGATTAATTCTAGCCTCTCAGAATGTTAATAATGTTATTTTGTGATGTTGGCTAAAGGGTTAATTATTGGCCAGGACACTAGGGAGAACGTCTCTGATGTTCAACAAAATCTTGGTAACTGTAGTAATTATGGTTTTATTTAGTGTGTAATGTACCTTTAAGAATAATACTTGTTAAGGAAGATCACATGATCTGTAGTAACCAACAGGAGAGTAGCACGGGCTACCTCAGCAGTCAGTGTCGAGATAGAATTGGAGTTGAAAGCACACGTTTAGTTGCTGCTGAATATATTGTAAATAAACTTAAAGTTTCCACCTGAGAAGTGTCTGCAAATCAACTCTATCATTAACTTGGCCACCCTGCAACAAACTGGCAATGAGGATGGAATAAAACAGAATTGAACAGAAGAAATCAAGTTAAAAAGAAACCGGGACTGTACCTCGCCCAGTGATTGGAAGTATCAAGCTTTGTTAGAATTGAGGAAGTTATCCTCTCTCAAAATGCCACAATTTGGGGGAATTGATCTTTTTAAACCAGCCATAGATGATTAGTCTCAATGCATAGAACACCTCACATTCTTTTTTCAAATGAACAAGATTATGGGGGAAGAGAAGAGGCGAGTGAAAGTACTTGTGGAAGGAAAACCTACAGCCTGATTTGAAGTTTGATGGCACCCAGTGCCCCAGATTCGAAGAATTTCGATGAATTGGTGGACCTTGTGAAGGGTCACTTTAAACCCAAGCCCTCAGTCACGATGCAGAGGCTCAGGTTTAATTCACAAAATAGAGCCCCGGGTGAGACAATTACATGCTACATGGCAAATTTGAAGCAGCTAACGGAACATTGTGAGTTCGGTACAACTCTGAACGACATGCTCAGAGATCGTTTAGTGTGTAGTGTGAAAGAGGACACTGTTCAGAAAAGGTTATTGTCCGAAGTGAACCTGTGTTTGAAGCGCTAGAGATAGCGCTGGCCATGGAAAGCACAGCAAGAGATTCACAAGCAATACAGGGTGCACAAAATGACACTGTCCTTCACATCAGGCAGAAACCTCAGCTGATGGGGTGCGAAAAAGCGAGACTCTGCCGAGAAGTGGGAAACAGCCCCCACTAGCCGGAGAATAAAGAAAAATAACTTAGTAGCAAAATTGAAGAATAATTTTAATAGAGGTGGAAACAATAAGTCTTTCAGTGATTGACGCTTTAAAAAAAATCGAATGCTACTATTGTCACAGAAATGGATATATAATGAAGCAGTGCAAGGAAAGATTCAAGCAGGCTTGTAAACAAAAGAAGAAGCCCAATGAAATCTACAATGTAGAAGAGCCTGAAACAATAAATTCTGACATTTACTCGTTGTTTAATCTAAAAGTTGGAAAGACAGAACCAATATTCGTCACAGTGAAAGTTAATGGCAAACTTGTTAGAATGGAGTAGACACAGGAGCTTCCACTACAATAATTAGGGAACATGCCTTCAGACATTGGAATAATGGCGAACATCAATTAAGTTTAGAAGAAACAGCTGCCAAGCTCAAAACATATACAAGTGAAGACACTCAAGTAAAAGGCATAAGAAGAGTAACTACCAATCAGCAAAGCTTGGCCTAAATAGCCAAGTGGTTATGGTACTGGGTTTGTAACCCTAAGATCAAGAGTTCAAATCTCACAATGGCAAACTATGAAACAATGTAACTTCATCTGAAACAGATGGAAACAGGTTTACTCAAAAAGAGTATCAAGAGTTCAAATCTCACAATGGCAAACTATGGAACAATGTAACCTATGGCCATACTAGTCTGAAAACGCCCGATCTCGTCTGATCTCGGAAGCTAAGCAGACTCAGGCCTGATTAGTACTTGGATGGGAGACTGCCTGGGAATACCAGGTGCAGTAGGCTTTAGGCTTGGCCTAAATAGCCAAGTGGTTATGGTACTGGGTTTGTAACCCCAAGATCAAGAGTTCAAATCTCACAATGGCAAACTGTGAAACATGTAACTTCATCTGAAACAGATGGAAACAGGTTTGTACTCGAAAGAGTATCAAGAGTTCAAATCTCACAATGGCAAACTATGGAACAATGTGACTTCATCTGAAACAGGTGGAAACAGGTTTGTACTCGAAAGAGTATCAAGTGTTCAAATCTCACAATGGCAAACTATGGAACAATGTGACTTCATCTCAAACAGATGGAAACAGGTTTGTACTCGAAAGAGTATCAAGAGTTCAAATCTCACAATGGCAAACTATGAAACAATGTAATTTCATCTGAATAGGAACAAATGGAAATGGGTTTGTACTCAAAAGAGTTACCAATCAGCAAAGTTATCCTTGATGGTGGTAGTAGGTGAAGGGCCAAGCCTCCTGGATGAATTTGGTTAAAGGAATGGGTTAGAATGGGTGGAATTTTTCCAGTTGAGAGTAAGTGGGCTTCTAGAGCTATTTAGAAAGACTTTAAGGTCAAACAGGAAAATCCAGGGCTTGCAGGCCAAGATTCATGTGGATCTGGAAACAACCCCTCGCTTCATGAAGGTGAGACCGGTGCCATACAGCCTGCCAGAAAAAGTCAAAATCTTTCACTGTTTTCATTCCAATGTGTACAGAGTGTTTTCTCACTTGTACATTTTTACAATTTTTGGTTTGAGATAGGAATGTGCAATGGGTCAGTGAGAAAATCACAAAAAGGTCCCTTAATATAATGTGTAATGAATGCAAGTTAAATGTCAAACTAACTAAAATGGCTAAAACAGTTTGTGAAGGTACAGACTTAGAATAGTGTAGTGAGAATTCTGGAATAATGTTGTAATGTACCTGAACTGGGAGTAAAGTGATATTCACTTTGACAGCAGATCAGGAGTATAACGGGGTTACCATCAAGGGAAAGGAATAAAGTTGGTAAAGAATACCAACCAGTTTCCTACAGGAAATCCAAGAAGAAATGTAACTTAAATTGACAAGTTAGTCAAAGCAAAAACACTTCAAAGGCTTATAAATACGAAGCAGCTGAGTGACAGCTGGATAATGGTTTAGATTTCGGATTGACAGGTCCTGATAATGTCCTCTCACATCACAACACCTCTGGCAACATTTACTCTTCGTTTTTTTCCTGCTGGTCCAATTAGCAGCCTGGACTTAGCTGGATATTTTACATATTATCTCGTATGGGTATTGGTGAGATGTTTGACCCTGAAGAACATTATACAACCCACAATGAGTAAACGATTTGTCCGGCCAGTTGACATTAAATAGTTTGATGATATGATAAGTTCCAAAACTTGACAATTACCCCAGCAGGAGCTTATCCATTTAATTGGAGTTCAATAAAGGAATTACTAACCAGGGCTGGGCTGAGGCCACAACAATTTCATCTTACTGAGGAATAATCTTTGTTACTTGAAATTTGTTTCAATGTTCCTCATAACCCATGGTTGAATGAAACTGTGGAAGAGGAATTAGGGAGGGACAAGAGGTGGACTCAGGGGCAATGGGTCATGAGGGTGAGTTTAGGGGACAGGTAGTGATCTCCCATCCCACCCTGCTGTGAAATTCTGGTTCAGTCTAAGCCCCTGACCCCACTTGCATTTGACTGAAGGGCTTGTTCCTCAATTGCTCTACAGGATGTTCCTGAGTAAATGTCTCTATCTACAACTATTCCTGAGGGCCATATACATCAGTAGCACCTCATAAAACGTGGCACAATCTCCTGGTTGCTTATTCCATTTTTCAATTCTGGACAGTATCTTGGTTCTGAACAAGTGGAAGATCCAACAGAGGAGGTCAAGGCAACAATAGGGATAAATTTCACCCAACCTCATAGGAGTGTCCAGAGGCCTGGATAGAGGTAGCACCAACATCACTCCCATACTTTGCTTCATTGCTGGAAGAAGCTCAGTGACCTGACAAGAGCAGCAAAGCTAAGTATCTTCTCCATTACTCTCAACAGCGCCTCACAGAGTCAGTGTGATCGCACTTTGTAATTTTGCTGGAATCTCAAACAGCTGAGTCCCAAAAGCACTGCAAGAACCTTGGAAAGACTGATGGACTGATTGATGGAGACTTTCAATGAATCTTTCATTTTCTGCGGTCTGCTCTCCTGCTCATCAAGGCAAGTGGTGAGTCCCAGCCCAGTGAGAGTGGCAATGGGGCCTGGGGATTGCAGAATGTTGGGCTCTTATAGGATATCAGTGTATCTGTTTGTTCTCCCTCCTCCCATCTCATATCCCTGACCCATCCATCCCTCTCAACCCTTCAACCCCTTCCCTCACTCCTCCACTCCATTTACCGCATGACCCCCTCAAACCCTCACCAAACACCCTGTACACACCTCTCACAACGCCCCCATTCATCACCTGTCAAAAAGTCAGGAAGTCAATTGGAACTGGTTGTAATGTGTTACAGTCTGTGTTCAGGTTACAGTTTGTGATTGTATTACAGTCTATGATTGTATTACAGTCGGTGATTGTATTCCAGTCTGTGGTTGGGTTACAGTCTGGGTCAGTTACAGTCTGTTGTCAATTACATTCTGTTATTGGGTTACAGTCTGTGGTTGGGCTACAGTCTGTGGTCAGTTACAGTCTGTGGTTGGGTTATAGTCTGTGGTTGGGTTACAGTCTGTGGTCAGTTACAGTCTGTGATTGGGTTACAACCTGTGGTTGGGTTACAGTCTGTGATCTGTTTACAGTCTATGGTCAGTTATAGTATGTGGTTGGGTTACGGTCTGTTGTTGGGTTGCAATCTGGTTGGGTTACCATCCGTGATTGTGCTACAGCCTGTGATTGGGTTACAATCTGTGGTCAGGTTACAGTCTGTGGTTGGGTTATGGTCTGTGGTTGGGTTACAGTCTGTAATTGGATTACATTCTGTGTTTGGTTACAATCTATGATTGGGTTACAATCTGTGGTTGCATTACAATCTATGGTTGGGTTATAATATGGTTGGGTAACAACCTGGTTGGATTACTGTCTGTTGGGTTACAGACTGTGGTCAGGTACAGTCTGTAGTTGGGTTACAGTCTGTTTAGATTACAGTCTGTGATTGTGTTACGATCTGTGGCCAGTTACAGCCTGTGGTTAGTTTACAGTCTGGTTGGGTTACAATCTGTGACTGGGTTACAGTCTGTGGTTGGGGTACAGTCTGTGGTCAATTACAGTCTGTGATTGCATTGCAATCTGATTGGGATACTGTCTGTGATTGGGTTACTGTCTGTGTTTGGTTACAATCTATGGTTGCATTACAATCTGTGGTTGTGTTACAATCTGGCTGGATTACAGTCTGTGATTGTGTTATGATCTATGGCCAGTTACAGCCTGTGGTTAGTTTACAGTCTGGCTGGATTACAGTCTGTGATTGGGTTACAGTCTGCAGCTGGGTTACAGTCAGTGATTGAGTTACAGTGTATGGTCAATTGTGTTTTTGTGGTTGGGTTGCAGTCTATGATCAGTTACAGTCTATGTCAGTTACAGTCTATGTCAGTTACAGTCTGTGGTCAGTTACAGTCTTTGGTCAGTTACAGTCTGTGGCTGCATCTTATGTCACCCAGAGCTCACTGGCCATCAGCAAATTTAGCAACCATACCTTTGATCCCTTCACCCAAGTTATTCATATAAATTGTAAAAGGTTGTGGCCTTAGCACTGATCCCTGTGGCATGTCACTTGTTACATCCTGCCAAACAAAAATGACCCATTTATGCCTACTCTCTGTTTCCTGTTAGCTGGCCAATCTTCTATCTGTGCCAATATGTTACCACCTATACCATGAGCCTTTATTTTCCACAATAACCTTTGATGAGGAATCTTATCAGATGCCTGAAAATCTAAGTACAGCACATCCACCAGTTCCCCTTTATCCACAGCACCTGTTACGTCCTCAAAGAACTCCAGTAAATTGGTTAAACGCGATTTCCCTTTCACAAAACCATGTTGACTCTGGCTGATTACCTTGAATTTTCCTGAGTGCCCTGTTGTAATGTCTTTAATAACAGCTTCTAACATCATCACTATGACAGTAACTGGCCTATAGTTTCCTGCTTTCTGTCTCCCTCTCTTATTGAATAAAGGAGTTATATTTGCTATTTTCCAATCTAATGGAACCTTCCCCGAATCTAGTGAATTTTGGAAAATTAAACCAGTGCATCATCTATCTCACCAGCCACTTCTTTTAGGACCATAAGATGAAGTCCATCAGGACCCGGGGATTTGTCAGCCCACAGCTCCAACAATTCACTCAGTACCACTTCCCTGGTGATTGTAATTTTTCTGAGTTCCTCCCTCCCTTCCATTGCCTGATTTACAGCTATTTCTGGGATGTTACTTGTATCCTCTATAGTGAAGACTGATGCAAAATACCGGCTCAATTCATCTGTCATCTCCTTATTTTCCATTATTAATTCCCCAGATTCACTTTCTATAGGACGACCGCTCATTTTGTTAACTCTTTTCTTATTTAAATATCTGTAGAAACTCCTACTATCTGTCTTTATGTGACTAGCTAGCTTTCTCTGGCACTCTAATTTTTCCCTCCTTATTAATCTTTTTGTCATTCTTTGCTGTTTTTTATATTCTGTGTTAACTGTCAAATCCTTTTAAGTTGAATATGACTGCACACAGTTACTTACAGCTCAAAATCATCACTTCCATAGTCATGGCTTTGAGACATGAATTCTCAATCCCACGCACTCCATACCCCCCTCATATCCAACAACTTCCTACAACTAGAACTAACCCGAAAGGAAAACCAGTGAAATTTGGAAATGATGGGTACCAGTAAAACTTGTCTAAAGTGGTCCTGCATACCTTAAAATGGAACTCCAGTATTACTGGTGCCGTTACTACTGGTTTTTACAGGGATTTGAAAATTTTGAACTGGTCTTTTCCTTCTGCATTTGTCTAGACACCATTTTGATGCTGTGATACATTTAAGGGGAAGCTAGATAAGCACAGGATGGAGAAAGGAATAGAAGGAAAGCTGATATGGAGTGTTGAAGGGGGATGGGAAGAGGCTTGTTTGGAGCGTAAACACCAACATGGATCAGTTGGGCTGAACCTGTACCTGTTTCTGTGCTCTACACCAGATGGAATTTATTGGAACAATGCTGTCTTGCTGAGTTTAGCCGATAGGAGGAATGTTGCAACTTGGAAACACCAGAAGAAACAGCAAAACGGTTTCAGACAAATACTATTTTTTTAGAGACCAATAGAATGTTCTTTGCCCTGGTCCCCCCAGACCCTGACCCAGGTTTCATTGGTGACTCTACAACCCTGCACAATTCCCACAGTCCATCACTAATGTTGTGTCAGGTCCTCGAATTTATCATCGCAGAATCCAAGGAAATAATTCCGGAAATGGTTTTGCTTTTCCTGTTTTTATAGCTTCAGTCGACCCATTTTTGTATCTTTTGCCCTTACGGCATTTAATCCCTCCATCCAATCACAGACCTTTTGTTCTGCTAACCACTCCCCACCCCCACAACCCCACCCCCACACCCACAGCCCCACCCCCAACCCCACCCCCAACCCCACCCCCACGCGCCCACCCCGAACCCCACCCCCCCACCCCCACCCCCACAACCCCACCCCCACACCCCCACCCTCAACCCCACCCGCACGCCCCACCCCGAACCCCACCCCCCCACCCCCACCCCCACAACCCCACCCCCACACCCACAGCCCCACCCCCAACCCCACCCCCAACCCCACCCCCACGCGCCCACCCCGAACCCCACCCCCCCACCCCCACCCCCACAACCCCACCCCCACAACAACCCCCCCCACCCCCACAACCCCACCCCCACAACAACCCCCCCCACCCCCACAACCCCACCCCCACAACAACCCCCCCCACCCCCACAACCCCACCCCCACAACCCCACCCTCAACCCCACCCCCACGCGCCCACCCCAAACCCCACCCCCCCACCCCCACCCCCACAACCCCACCCCCACCCCACCACCCCCACCCCCCCACCCCCACCCCCACAACCCCACCCCCACACCCACAGCCCCACCCCCAACCCCACCCCCAACCCCACCCCCACAACCCCACCCCCACACCCACAGCCCCACCCCCAACCCCACCCCCAACCCCACCCCCACAACCCCACCCTCAACCCCACCCGCACGCCCCACCCCGAACCCCACACCCCCAACCCCACCCCCACAACCCCACCCCCACCCCACCCTAACCCCACCCCCCACGCCCCACCCCCAACCCCACACCCCCACCCCACACCCCTCCCCCCACACCCCCACCCCCACACCCACACCCTAGACCCTCACCCCCACAAACCCCACCCCCACACCCACAGCCCCACCCCAACCCCACCCCCAACCCCCACACCCCCACCCCCAGACCCTCACCCTCACCCCCACAACCCCCACCCCCACACCCACAACCCCCCCCCCACCCCCGCACCCCCACCCCCCCACTCCCACACCCCTACCCCCATACCCGCACACCCCACCCCCATACCCCCACACCCCACCGCCACCCCCACACCCACCCCCACCCCCACACCCCACCCCCATACCCGCACACCCCTACCCCCACACCCCCACCCCCCCACCCCCACCCCCACACCCCACCCCCATACCCGCACACCCCTACCCCCACACCCCTACCCCCACACCCCCACCCCCACACCACCACCCTAGACCCTCACCCCCACAACCCCACCCCCACACCCACAGCCCCACCCCCAACCCCACCCCCAACCCCCACACCCCCACCCCAGACCCTCACCCTCACCCCCACAACCCCCACCCCCACACCCACAACCCCACCCCCACACCCGCACCCCCACCCCCCACTCCCACACCCCACCCCCATACCCGCACACCCCTACCCCCACACCCCAATCCCCCAACCCCACCCCCACACCCCACCCCCATACCCGCACACCCCTACCCCCACACCCCAATCCCCCAACCCCACCCCCACACCCATACCCGCACACCCCTACCCCCACACCCCCACCCCCCACCCCCAACCCCACCCTCAACCCCACCCCCACGCCCCCACCCCCACCCCCACAACCTCACTCCCCCACCCCCACACCCCCATCCCCATACCCGCACACCCCTACCCCCTCTACCCATTCCCCCAACCCCACCCCCACCCCCACACCCCTACCCCCACACCCCCAAACCCACCCCCACACCCCCACCCCCACCCCCACAACCTCACCCCCACACCCCCACACCCCCATCCCCATACCCCACACCCCCACCCCCACACCCCAATCCCCCAACCCCACCCCCACCCCCACACCCCTACCCCCACACCCCCACCCCCACACCCCCACCCCCACACCCCAATCCCCCAACCCCACCCCCACACCCCTACCCCCACACCCCCCCCCCCCACACCCCACCCCCCACCCCCAACCCCCCAACCCCACCCCCCACCCCCACACCCCTACCCCACACCCCCACCCCCACACCACCACCCTAGACCCTCACCCTCACCCCCACAACCCCCACCCCCACACCCACACCCCACCCCCATACCCGCACACCCCTACCCCCACACCCCAATCCCCCAACCCCACCCCCACACCCCACCCCCATACCCGCACACCCCTACCCCCACACCCCAATCCCCCAACCCCACCTCCACACCCCACCCCCATACCCGCACACCCCCACCCCCCACCCCCAACCCCACCCTCAACCCCACCCCCACGCCCCCACCCCCAACCCCACACCCCCACCCCCACACCCCTACCCCCACACCCCCAAACCCACCCCCACACCCCCACCCCCACCCCCACAACCTCACTCCCACACCCCCATCCCCATACCCGCACACCCCTACCCCCACACCCCAATCCCCCAACCCCACCTCCACCCCCACACCCCCACCCCCACACCCCTACCCCCACACCCCCACCCCCCCACACCACCACCCTAGACCCTCCCCCCCACAACCCCACCCCCACACCCACAGCCCCACCCCCAACCCCACCCCCACCCCCACACCCCCACCCCAGACCCTCACCCTCACCCCCACAACCCCCACCCCCACACCCACAACCCCCACCCCCACACCCACAACCCCACCCCCACACCCGCACCCCCACCCCCCCACTCCCACACCCCACCCCCATACCCGCACACCCCCTACCCCACACTCCCACCCCCCCCCCCCCCACGCCCCACCCCCATACCCGCACACCCCTACCCACCCACACCCCCACCCCCACCCCCAACCCCACCCTCAACACCACCCCCACGCCCCACCCCCACCCCCACACCCTACCCCCACACCCCCAAAACCCACCCCCACACCCCCACCCCCACCCCCACAACCTCACTCCCACACCCCCACACCCCCCCATCCCCATTACACGCACACACCCTACCCCCCACACCCAATCCCCCAACCCCCACCCTCCACCCCCACACCCCCACCCCCACACCCCCACCCCCACACCCCAATCCCCCAACCCCACCCCCACACCCCTAACCCCCAACCCCACACCCCACACCCCCACCCCCACACCCACCCCACCCCACCCCCACCCCCACACCCCCACCCCACCCCACACCCCACCCCCACCCCACACCCCCACCCCCACCCCACCCCACCCCCACCCACCACCCCCCCACCCCACCCACAACCCCCACCCCACACCCCACACCCCCACCCCACCCCCACCCCCACCCCACACCCCACCCCCACACCCCACCCCCCCACCCCCACACCCCACACCCCCACCCCACACCCCACCCCACCCCCACCCCACCCCCACACCCCACCCCCACCCAACCCCCACCCCACCCCACCCCCACCCCCACCCCCACACCCCCACCCCCACCCCCACACCACCACCCCCACACCCCACCCCACCCCCACCCCACCCCCCCCCCCACCCCACCCCCACCCCCACCCCCACACCCCACCCCCACACCCCCACCCACCCCCACCCCCCCACCCCACCCCCAACCCCACCCCCACACCCCACCCCACCCCCAACCCCAACCCCACCCCCCCCCCCCCCCCCCCCCCCCCCCCACCCCCCCCCCCCCCCCCCCCCCCCCCCCCCCCCCCCCCCACCCCCCCCCCCCCCCCCCCCCCCCCCACCCCCCCCCCCCCCCCCCCCCCCCCCCCCCCCCCCCCCCCCCCCCCCCCCCCCCCCCCCCCCCCCCCCCCCCCCCCCCCCCCCCCCCCCCCCCCCCCCCCCCCCCCCCCCCCCCCCCCCCCCCCCCCCCCCCCCCCCCCCCCCCCCGCCCCACCCCCCCCCCCCCCCCCCCCCCCCCCCCCCCCCCCCCCCCCCCCCCCCCCCGCCACCCCCCCCCCCCCCCCCCCCCCCCCCCCCCCCCCCCCCCCCCCCCCCCCCCCCCCCCCCCCCCCCCCCCACCCCCCCCCCCCCCCCCCCCCCCCCCCCCCCCCCCCCCCCCCACCCCCCCCCCCCCCCCCCCCCCCCCCCCCCCCCCCCCCCCCCCCCCCCCCCCCCCCCCCCCCCCCACCCCCCCCCCCCCCCCTACCCCACACCCCCCCACACCCCCACCCCCACCCCCCCACCCCACCACCCCCACCCCCACCCCACCCCCACCCCCACCCCACCCACCCCCCACCCCCCCACCCCCACCCCCACCCACCCCACCCCCACACCCCCACCCCCCCCAACCCCCACCCCCACACCCCACCCCCACACCCCCACCCCCACCCCCACACCCCCACCCCCACCCCCACAACCCACCCCCACACCCCAGCCCCCCCCCCAACCCCCACCCTCACCCCCACCCCCACACCCCCACCCTCACCCCCACCCCCACACACCCCTATCCCCACCTCTACACCCGCAACCCCCATATCCACACCCCCCACCCCACCCGCACAACCCCACCCCCAACCCCACCCCCACACCCACACCCCCAACCCCACCCCCACCCCCACCCCCACCCCCACAACCCCACCCCCCCCCACCCCCACCCCCACACCCCTAACCCCACCCCCACCCCCACCCCCACCCCCACAACCCCACCCCCCCCCACCCCACCCTCACCCCCCCACCCCCCACCCCACCCCACCCCCCACCCCCCCACCCCACCCTCACCCCCCCACCCACCCCACCCCACCCTCACCCCCCCACCCACCCCACCCCACCCTCACCCCCCCACCCACCCCACCCCACCCTCACCCCCCCACCCACCCCACCCCACCCTCACCCCCCCACCCACCCCACCCCACCCTCACCCCCCCACCTTTCCCCCCTCTGTTCTTGGTTAAAACCTGTTACAATTCGAATTGTTTTTGACTCTGATGAAAAGTCTCAGACCCTAAAACACTGGGGGCTGGATTTTATGTCCACCCCCGGGGTGGGGGGGGCGTTGTTTTTAGCAGGATTGGGTGGGGGGGGGCAATAAAACCAGGTAGCCCAACCCACCACCTTCCCACCACCACCAACCACCCCAAGCTCACCCCACAATCTGTCGTGAGGGGCAGTGAGCAGACTCCGAAATCAGAAGCCCACCCACCATATTTAAATAAATAATCAAGGGTTAATTGAGTTTGATACCAAGCAACTGATACCAATAAAACACTGCCCACACCATAAACCAGTTGGCATGGGCAGTCAGGTGGTAGCGGGCAGACTGTTTAAAAGGGAGGAGAGGAAGGTGGTGGGGGATTGAGTGGAGAAGGTGCTCCTCATGTCCCATCCTAACCAACAGCCCCCACAGCACTTTGAGAATATCGAAGGTGTCTGATAAAATACAGGATCTCCCCTCCTGCTGATGCTGTCACCTCTCCTGGAGTTAGCTTCGTTTACAAACTGTGCTTTTGACCTACGCTGAATTAAGAGAGATTGAAATATAAGAAAAATCCCCTTCATCATCATGTTGTCAACTTTGAAGTTTAAAAGCTGGGGGTAGACAACGTTTTGCCATCCTTAATTAAAGATGAAATGACTAAAAATCTAAATGAAATTAAAATAATCAGAAGCAGTTGTGTGAAGCGGAAAAGTCTGATGTGACAGATTCGACAGTGTCAGTCTTGCTTTGGGATATTGTTCACTCTTTGTGGTGAATCTGAGCCCGAAATGGTGGCTCAGAGAAAATCACAATGTGTGGCCCAGGCTGCTCTCTCTCAGTCCCCCTTCCCCTGCTCACTATTTCTGGGATTGCTGATCTTCAAGAGGCCACATTACCAGGAACTCACTATGAGACCCCTGCCCATGTTGGTGATGATGGGCCTTACCCCCCTTGAGCTCTGCTGCCTCGGCCCAAGGGCTATTGACCCTGAAAACCAGCTCTTCTCAGCTCAGCTCACTCAACAGACGCTCCGAGTTTGGTTTTTAGATTGTGCAAGTCATTAACTTCTCAAAACTCCGTTTATTAATGGTGGTATTTAGACGAGGGACTTCTCTCCAGTTGAATAAAGGGAATGGGAGATTTCGGAGGAATATTTCACTGTGATTGGCTGACAGTATTTGCTCCTACTCGCTTGTCACATGATACATTAAAACAGATTTGCTGCCAACGTCTGTTTTTTCCCTGGTCTTTTCACCTATTTATATCTCCTGCCAGTTACAATGCCAACTATTGTATTCAGTGGCCAAGCCAATCTCTGTGGAACAAACTTTAACTTTAGTCTAAAGAGTGTTGCTAATAAAATCAATTTCTCTCTGCTTTACTCTGATGAGCAAACTCCTCAAATCTCAATATCAATCTTCCTCCAAAGGGTCCAACAATATTAACATACCTCCGCTCATTTTGCTTCAAGCCACCAGAATTTGTATTTGTTCACACAGTTAGAGCTATGGCATCTTTCAGCACAGAGTGATAACATCTCAGGCTGTGCAAAAAAGATCAATTGTAAAATCATATTTGAAACAGTTAGAGCTGGAGGGAGCTGCCATAAACCTCCAAGGCAAAGACTGTTTCACAGTTTGCTACTCACCACTTTACAAACAAACAGTCTCACTGACCTTACACAATTTATTGGTACAAAGATCTGCATGTGTAGCATGGAGTCAAGACAGGGCCAGGTTTGTTGCTGTCAATTAAATTTAACTTAGTGGGAAATATTGACTGCATAATGGGGCTGAATAATTTTTGTTTTCTTGAATAAATGCTGTTGAAAATGAAGTTTGTCTCTATCTGTGGTTGTTTCTTCAGTTCTATGGGATTTCACAGGCTTACCCAAATGTGGCAGACTGTCAAATCTGAAACTCGTTGTTCTTTCTTTAGCGATTGAAAGGGAGGGCTGTAAAGGCAAAGCAAACTCTTCATCCTAAGTGGGAGCGGAAGGACCTTATTGAAACGATTAATCCACTAGTCATTACTCCCTTGAACCATGTCCCTGGATTCCATTTGACAGTGACACGATTGAGATGAGTAATTGATGGAATGGCAAACGACAGGGACCAGATCTCAGTATAGTCAGTAATTGCTGCAGAATATTGTAGCATTACTGAGTGATACCTACTGAGCGACCATATCCATCCTTCTTCCCTCCATTTTTGACCATTCCAATGCTCTCCTGGCTGCCTCCCAGCTTCCACCCACATAAACTTGTGCTCCCCCAAAACTCTGTCTCTCATACTGAAGGTGACCAAGTTCTGTTTGACCATCAGCCTGTGTTCATTAACTTACATTGACTCACAGTTAATCAATGCCTCAATTTTAAAACTCTCATCTTTTTTTCAAATCCCTCTGTGACCTTATACCTCCCCATCTCTCCTCCAGCCCCACAACCCTCTGAAATCTCGGTGCTCCTCCAAACCTGGCCCCCTCAGCATCCTTGAGTTAAATTGCTCCATTATTAGTGGCCATGCCTTCAGCTGCCTGGACCTCAAACTCTGGAATTCCCCTTCTAAATCTCTCCACCTTTTTACCACAACAATAACTTGTGATAGACTTGATTTTCCAGACAGGTTTCTTATTAGAAACATCAAACTTTATTTACAGGCTGCAGCAGCAGTTACATACTTCCATCAAGCTCCACAACCACTCCCACTCTAAGGTTCCCTGCACTTTGAGCTGATTTGTTCACATTGTCATGTGATACTCTAAAGCTACAGTCACAATAAGTTGTAGAGCACCTTCAATGGAATACAACAGTCTAAGGCATTTCACAGGTGTGATATCAATCAACATTTGACATTGAAGCCACAGGAGATGTTGGGTCAGTCGCTAAAATCTCGATCAAAGAGTTAAGTTTTAAGGAGCCTCTTAAAGGAGGAAATTGATGTAGAGGAAGAGGTGCAGGAGCTGTTGGACTATATAAAGGTGACCAAGGAGCTAAAATAATGCAGGCTGAAGCTGAGCTCCCTATAGGTTCACCATTCCCACAGCCCCGCCCACCCTCCTGCAGCCCCGCCCATCCTCCCATAGCCCCATCTGCTCCCCCACAGCCCTGTTCAAACTCCCACAGTGCCACCCAGCTTCCCACAACCCCACTCACTCTCCCACTACACTACCCACCCTCACAGAGCCCCGCCTACTCTCACAGAGCCCCGCCTGCTCTCACAGAGCCCCGCCTACTCTCACAGAGCCCCGCCTACTCTCACAGAGCCCTGCCTGCTCTCACATAGCCCCGCCTGCTCTCACAGAGCCCCGCCCACTCTCACAGAGCCCCGCCTACTCTCACAGAGCCCCGCCTGCTCTCACAGAGCCCCGCCTGCTCTCACAGAGCCCCGCCTACTCTCACATAGCCCCGCCTACTCTCATACAGCCTGGCCTACTCTCACAGAGCCCCGCCTACACTCACAGAGCCCCGCCTGCTCTCACAGAGCCCCGCCTACTCTCACAGAGCCCCGCCTGCTCTCACAGAGCCCCGCCTACTCTCACAGAGCCCCGCCTACTCTCACAGAGCCCCGCCTACACTCACAGAGCCCCGCCTGCTCTCACAGAGCCCCGCCTACTCTCACAGAGCCCCGCCTACTCTCACAGAGCCCTGCCTGCTCTCACATAGCCCCGCCTGCTCTCACAGAGCCCCGCCCACTCTCACAGAGCCCCGCCTACTCTCACAGAGCCCCGCCTGCTCTCACAGAGCCCCGCCTGCTCTCACAGAGCCCCGCCTACTCTCACATAGCCCCGCCTACTCTCATACAGCCTGGCCTACTCTCACAGAGCCCCGCCTACACTCACAGAGCCCCGCCTGCTCTCACAGAGCCCCGCCTACTCTCACATAGCCCCGCCTACTCTCATACAGCCTGGCCTACTCTCACAGAGCCCCGCCTACACTCACAGAGCCCCGCCTGCTCTCACAGAGCCCCGCCTACTCTCACAGAGCCCCGCCTGCTCTCACAGAGCCCCGCCTACTCTCACAGAGCCCCGCCTACTCTCACAGAGCCCCGCCTACACTCACAGAGCCCCGCCTGCTCTCACAGAGCCCCGCCTACTCTCACAGAGCCCCGCCTACTCTCACAGAGCCCTGCCTGCTCTCACATAGCCCCGCCTGCTCTCACAGAGCACCGCCTACTCTCACAGAGCCCCGCCTACTCTCACAGAGCCCCGCCTGCTCTCACATAGCCCCGCCTACTCTCACAGAGCCCCGCCTGCTCTCACAGAGCCCCGCCTGCTCTCACAGAGCCCCGCCTACTCTCACAGAGCACCGCCTGCTCTCACAGAGCCCCGCCTGCTCTCACAGAGCCCCGCCTACTCTCACAGAGCACCGCCTGCTCTCACAGAGCCCCGCCTACTCTCACAGAGCCCCGCCTGCTCTCACAGAGCACCGCCTGCTCTCACAGAGCCCCGCCTGCTCTCACATAGCCCCGCCTACTCTCACAGAGCCCCGCCTGCTCTCACAGAGCCCCGCCTGCTCTCACAGAGCCCCGCCCACTCTCACAGAGCCCCGCCTACTCTCACAGAGCCCCGCCTGCTCTCACATAGCCCCGCCTGCTCTCACAGAGCCCCGCCTGCTCTCACAGAGCCCCGCCTACTCTCACAGAGCCCCGCCTACTCTCACAGAGCCCCGCCTACTCTCACAGAGCCCCGCCTGCTCTCACATAGCCCCGCCTACTCTCACAGAGCCCCGCCTGCTCTCACAGAGCCCCGCCTACTCTCACAGAGCCCCGCCTACACTCACAGAGCCCCGCCTGCTCTCACAGAGCCCCGCCTGCTCTCACAGAGCCCCGCCCACTCTCACAGAGCCCCGCCTACTCTCACAGAGCCCCGCCTGCTCTCACAGAGCCCCGCCTGCTCTCACAGAGCCCCGCCTGCTCTCACAGAGCCCCGCCTACTCTCATACAGCCTGGCCTACTCTCACAGAGCCCCGCCTGCTCTCACAGAGCCCCGCCTACTCTCACAGAGCCCCGCCTGCTCTCACAGAGCCCCGCCTACTCTCACATAGCCCCGCCTGCTCTCACAGAGCCCCGCCTACTCTCACAGAGCCCCGCCTGCTCTCACAGAGCCCCGCCTACTCTCACAGAGCCCCGCCTACTCTCACATAGCCCCGCCTACTCTCATACAGCCTGGCCTACTCTCACAGAGCCCCGCCTACTCTCACAGAGCCCCGCCTACTCTCACAGAGCCCCGCCTGCTCTCATACAGCCTGGCCTACTCTCACATAGCCCCGCCTACTCTCACATAGCCCCGCCTACTCTCACAGAGCCCCGCCTACTCTCACAGAGCCCCGCCTGCTCTCACAGAGCCCCGCCTACTCTCACAGAGCCCCGCCTGCTCTCACAGAGCCCTGCCTGCTCTCACAGAGCCCCGCCTACTCTCACAGAGCCCCGCCTACTCTCACAGAGCCCCGCCTGCTCTCACAGAGCCCCGCCTACTCTCACAGAGCCCCGCCTACTCTCATACAGCCTGGCCTACCCAGCAACCCCACCCACAATCAGGCAGCACCTCCCTCAAGCATCCCCACCCACCCTTGTACAGCCCCGCCTGTGCCCCACAGAACTGTCCACTCACCCAGCCCGACCCTCACCACAGCCCCACCCACACTTACATAGTCCCAGCCTCCTTCACACATCCCAACCGTCCCTCTACAGCCCCACCCGCCTCTGCTCATACAGCCGTCCCTAACGTCATACAACTCCGTCTCCCCTTGTACAGCCCTGTCCAATCCTGATGATCTTTGTCAAATAGTCCCATGGAATCTTCAGCACCCACCCACCCACCCAGCCAGCCAGACAGACAGACTCTCCGTTTAACGTTGCATTTAAAAGACAGCATATCTGGCAAGGTAGCACTCACTTCACTGGATCCTAATGGCCCTAATTCTGGCCTCTCCCTCTGCCTTTGACCCTTTTTCCCTCCTCTTCCCACCTCTTCCTAACCTGTCCACCTCACCACCTTTCACTCTCCCATCTCCTTCTGCCCTGACCCTCGTTCAGCAACCCCTCCCTGTCCCCTCGCCCCCATTCTCCTCCCTCTCTCCCCATCAGCCCCACATTCCACCTATTTGCAAAACATCAGCTTCTATTACCTGAATCTCTGAAACAAGATTAAACTGGAGGGGAGGGGCAGAGGGGTGCAGAGCTGTAAGAGGGGTGTGTTGGTGTAAGAGGGGTGCGTTGCTGTAAGAGGGGTGTGGTGCTGTAAGAGGGGTGTGGTGCTGTAAGAGGGGTGTGGTGCTGTAAGAGGGGTGAGGTGCTTTAAGAGGGGTGCGGTGTTGTAAGAGGGGTGAGGTGCTGTAAGAGGGGTGTGGTGCTGTAAGAGGGGTGCGGTGTGGTGCTGTAAGAGGGGTGTGGTGCTGAAAGAGGGGTGCGGTGTTGTAAGCGGGGTGTGGTGCTGAAAGAGGGGTGCGGTGTTGTAAGAGGGGTGTGGTGCTGTAAGAGGGGTGTGGTGCTGTAAGAGGGGTGCGGTGTGGTGCTGTAAGAGGGGTGTGGTGCTGTAAGAGGGGTGCGGTGTTGTAAGAGGGGTGTGGTGCTGTAAGAGGGGTGCGGTGTGGTGCTGTAAGAGGGGTGTGGTGCTGTAAGAGGGGTGCGGTGTTGTAAGAGGGGTGTGGTGCTGTAAGAGGGGTGCGGTGCTGTAAGAGGGGTGTGGTGTTGTAAGAGGGGTGTGGTGCTGTAAGCGGGGTGCGGTGCTGTAAGAGGGGTATGGTGCTGTAAGAGGGGTGTGGTGCTGTAAGAGGGGTGTGGTGCTGTAAGCGGGGTGAGGTGTGGTGCTGTAAGAGGGGTGTGGTGCTGTAAGAGGGGTGTGGTGCTGTAAGAGGGGTGCGGTGCTGTAAGAGGGGTGTGGTGTTGTAAGAGGGGTGTACTGCTGTAAGAGGGGTGTGGTGCTGTAAGAGGGGTGTGGTGCTGTAAGAGGGGTGTGGTGTTGTAAGAGGGGTGTGGTGTTGTAAGAGGGGTGTGGTGTTGTAAGAGGGGTGTGGTGCTGTAAGAGGGGTGTGGTGCTGTAAGTGGGGTGTGGTGCTGTAAGCGGGGTGTGGTGCTGTAAGAGGGGTACGGTGCTGTAAGAGGGGTGTGGTGCTGTAAGAGGGGTGTGGTGCTGTAAGAGGGGTGTGGTGCTGTAAGAGGGGTGTGGTGCTGTAAGCGGGGTGCGGTGCTGTAAGAGGGGTGTGGTGCTGTAAGAGGGGTGTGTTGTGGTGCTGTAAGAGGGGTGCAGTGCTGTAAGAGGGGGGTGGTGCTGTAAGAAGGGTGTGGTGCTGTAAGAGGGGTGTGGTGCTGTAAGAGGGGTGCGGTGCTGTAAGAGGGGTGTGTTGTGGTGCTGTAAGAGGGGTGCAGTGCTGTAAGAGGGGTGTGGTGCTGTAAGCAGGGTGTGGTGCTGTAAGAAGGGTGTGGTGCTGTAAGAGGGGTGTGGTGCTGTAAGAAGGGTGTGGTGCTGTAAGAGGGGTGTGGTGCTGTAAGAGGGGTGTGGTGCTGTAAGAGGGGTGCGGTGCTGTAAGAGGGGTGTGGTGCTGTAAGAAGGGTGTGGTGCTGTAAGAGGGGTGTGGTGCTGTAAGAGGGGTGTGGTGCTGTAAGAGGGGTGCGGTGCTGTAAGAGGGATGCGGTGCTGTAAGAGGGGTGTGGTGCTGTAAGAGGTGTGTGGTGCTGTAAGAGGGGTGTGCTGCAGTAAGAGGGGTGTGGTGCTGTAAGAGGGGCGCAGTGCTGTAAGAGGGGTGTGGTGCTGTAAGAGGGGTGAGGTGCTGTAAGAGGGGTGTGGTGCTTTAAGAGGGGTGTGCTGCTGTAAGAGGTGTGTGGTGTTGTAAGAGGGGTGTGCTGCTGTAAGAGGGGTGTGGTGCTGTAAGAGGGGTGTGCTGCTGTAAGAGGGGTGTGGTGCTGTAAGAGGGGTGAGGTGCTGTAAGAGGGGTGTACTGCTGTAAGAGGGGTGTGCTGCTGTAAGAGGGGTGTGGTGCTGTAAGAGGGGTGCGGTGTGGTGCTGTAAGAGGGGTGTGGTGCTGTAACAGGGGTGAGGTGCTGTAACAGGGGTGAGGTGCTGTAAGAGGGATGTGTTGCTGTAAGAGGGGTGTGTTGCTGTAAGAGGGGTGTCGTGCTGTAAGAGGGGTGTGTTGCTGTAAGAGGGGTGTGGTGCTGTAACAGGGGTGAGGTGCTGTAAGAGGGGTGTGTTGCTGTAAGAGGGGTGTAGTGCTGTAAGAGGAGTATGGTGCTGTAAGAGGGGTGTGGTGCTGTAAGAGGGGTGTGGTGCTGTAAGAGGGGTGTGGTGCTGTAAGAGGGGTAAAGTGTGGTGCTGTAAGAGGGGTGTGGTGCTGTAAGAGGGGTGTGGTGCTGTAAAAGGGGTGTGGTGCTGTAAGAGGGGTGTGGTGCTGTAAGAGGGGTGTGGTGCTGTAAGAGGGGTGTGGTGCTGTAAGAGGGGTGCGGTGCTGTAAGAGGGGTGTGGTGCTGTAAGAGGGGTACAGTGCGGAGCTGTAAGAGGGGTGAGGTGAGGTGCTGTAGGAGGGGTGTGCTGCTTTAAGAGGGGTGCGGTACTCTAAGAGGGGTGCGGTGTTGTAAGAGGGGTGTGGTGCTGTAAGAGGGGTGTGGTGCTGTAAGAGGGGTGTGGTGCTGTAAGCGGGGTGCGGTGCTGTAAGAGGGGTGTGGTGCTGTAAGAGGGGTGTGTTGTGGTGCTGTAAGAGGGGTGCAGTGCTGTAAGAGGGGTGTGGTGCTGTAAGAAGGGTGTGGTGCTGTAAGAGGGGTGCGGTGTGGTGCTGTAAGAGGGGTGTGGTGCTGTAAGAGGGGTGTGGTGCTGTAAGAGGGGAGCGGTGCTGTAAGAGGGGTGTGTTGTGGTGCTGTAAGAGGGGTGCAGTGCTGTAAGAGGGGTGTGGTGCTGTAAGAGGGGTGTGTTGTGGTGCTGTAAGAGGGGTGTGGTGCTGTAAGAGGGGTGTAGTGCTGTAAGAGGGGTGTAGTGCTGTAAGAGGGGTATGGTGCTGTAAGAAGGGTGTGGTGCTGTAAGAGGGGTACAGTGCGGTGCTGTAAGAGGGGTGTGGTGCTGTAAGAGGGGTGTGGTGCTGTAAGAGGGATGCGGTGCAGTAAGAGGGGTGTGGTGCTGTAAGAGGGGTGTGGTGCTGTAAGAGGTGTGTGGTGCTGTAAGAGGGGTGTGGTGCTGTAAGAGGGGTACAGTACGGTGCTGTAAGTGGGGTGTGGTTCTGTAAAAGGGGTGCGGTGCTGTAAGAGGGGTGTGGTGCTGTAAGAGGGGTACAGTACGGTGCTGTAAGTGGGGTGTGGTTCTGTAAAAGGGGTGCGGTGCTGTAAGAGGGGTGTGGTGCTGTAAGAGGGGTACAGTACGGTGCTGTAAGTGGGGTGTGGTTCTGTAAAAGGGGTGCGGTGCTGTAAGAGGGGTGAGGTGCTGTAAGAGGGGTGTGGTGCTGTAAGAGGGGTGTGCTGCTGTAAGAGGGGTGTGGTGTTGTAAGAGGGGTGTGCTGCTGTAAGAGGGGTGTGGTGCTGTAAGAGGGGTGTGCTGCTGTAAGAGGGGTGTGGTGCTGTAAGAGGGGTGTGCTGCTGTAAGAGGGGTATGGTGCTGTAATAGTGGTGAGGTGCTGTAAGAGGGGTGTACTGCTGTAAGAGGGGTGTGCTGCTGTAAGAGGGGTGTGGTGCTGTAAGAGGGGTGCGGTGTGGTGCTGTAAGAGGGGTGTGGTGCTGTAAGAGGGGTGCGGTGTTGTAAGAGGGGTGTGGTGCTGTAAGAGGGGTGCGGTGTTGTAAGAGGGGTGTGGTGCTGTAAGAGGGGTGCGGTGCTGTAAGAGGGGTGTGGTGCTGTAAGAGGGGTGTGGTGCTGTAAGAGGGGTGTGGTGCTGTAAGAGGGGTGTGTTGTGGTGCTGTAAGAGGGGTGCAGTGCTGTAAGAGGGGTGTGGTGCTGTAAGAAGGGTGTGGTGCTGTAAGAGGGGTGTGGTGCTGTAAGAGGGGTGCGGTGCTGTAAGAGGGGTGTGTTGTGGTGCTGTAAGAGGGGTGCAGTGCTGTAAGAGGGGTGTGGTGCTGTAAGCAGGGTGTGGTGCTGTAAGAGTGGTGTGGTGCTGTAAGAAGGGTGTGGTGCTGTAAGAGGGGTGTGGTGCTGTAAGAGGGGTGTGGTGCTGTAAGAGGGGTGCGGTGCTGTAAGAGGGGTGTGGTGCTGTAAGAGGGGTGTGGTGCTGTAAGAGGGGTGTGGTGCTGTAAGAGGTGTGTGGTGCTGTAAGAGGGGTGTGGTGCTGTAAGAGGGAAGCGGTGCTGTAAGAGGGGTGTGGTGCTGTAAGAGGGGTACAGTACGGTGCTGTAAGTGGGGTGTGGTTCTGTAAATGGGGTGCGGTGCTGTAAGAGGGGTGTGGTGCTGTAAGAGGGGTGTGGTGCTGTAAGAGGGGTGCGGTGCTGTAAGAGGGGTGTGGTGCTGTAAGAGGGGTGTGGTGCTGTAAGAGGGGTGCGGTGCTGTAAGAGGGGTGTGGTGCTGTAAGAGGGGTGAGGTGCTGTAAGAGGGGTGTACTGCTGTAAGAGGGGTGTGCTGCTGTAAGAGGGGTGTGGTGCTGTAAGAGGGGTGCGGTGTGGTGCTGTAAGAGGGGTGTGGTGCTGTAACAGGGGTGAGGTGCTGTAACAGGGGTGAGGTGCTGTAAGAGGGATGTGTTGCTGTAAGAGGGGTGTGTTGCTGTAAGAGGGGTGTCGTGCTGTAAGAGGGGTGTGTTGCTGTAAGAGGGGAGTGGTGCTGTAACAGGGGTGAGGTGCTGTAAGAGGGGTGTGTTGCTGTAAGAGGGGTGTAGTGCTGTAAGAGGAATATGGTGCTGTAAGAGGGGTGTGGTGCTGTAAGAGGGGTGTGGTGCTGTAAGAGGGTTGTGGTGCTGTAAGAGGGGTAAAGTGTGGTGCTGTAAGAGGGGTGTGGTGCTGTAAGAGGGGTGTGGTGCTGTAAGAGGAGTGCGGTGTGGTGCTGTAAGAGGGGTGTGGTGCTGTAAAAGGGGTGTGGTGCTGTAAGAGGGATGCGGTGCTGTAAGAGGGGTGTGGTGCTGTAAGAGGGGTGTGGTGCTCTAAGAGGGGTGTGTTGCTGTAAGAGGAGTGCGGTGCTGTAAGAGGGGTGTGGTGCTGTAAGAGGGGTGTGGTGCTGTAAGAGGGATGCGGTGCTGTAAGAGGGGTGTGCTGCTGTAAGAGGGGTGCGGTGCTGTAAGAGGGGTGTGGTGCTCTAAGAGGGGTGTGGTGCTGTAAGAGGGGTACAGTGCGGAGCTGTAAGAGGGGTGAGGTGAGGTGCTGTAGGAGGGGTGTGCTGCTTTAAGAGGGGTGCGGTACTCTAAGAGGGGTGCGGTGCTGTAAGAGGGGTGTGGTGCTGTAAGAGGGCTGTGGTGCTCTAAGTGGGGTGTGGTTCTGTAAGAGGGGTGCGGTGCTGTAAGAGGGGTGTAGTGCTGTAAGAGGGGTACAGTGTGGTGCAGTAAGAGGGGTGCGGTGTGGTGCTGTAAGTGGGGTGTGGTGCTGTAAGAGGAGTGCGGTGCTGTAAGAGGGGTGTGGTGCTGTAAGAGGGGTACAGTGCGGTGCTGTAAGAGGGGTGTGGTGCTGTAAGAGGGGTGTGGTGTGGTGCTGTAAGAGGGGTGTGGTGCTGTATGAGGGATGCGGTGCTGTAAGAGGGGTGTGGTGCTGTAAGAGGGGTGTGGTGCTGTAAGAGGGGTGTGGTGTGGTGCTGTAAGAGGGGTGTGGTGCTGTAAGAGGGGTGCAGTGTGGTGCTGTAAGAGGGGTGTGGTGCTGTAAGAGGGGTGTGGTGCTGTAAGAGGGGTACAGTGTGGTGCTGTAAGAGGGGTGTGGTGCTGTAAGAGGGGTGCAGTGTGGTGCTGTAAGAGGGGTGTGGTGCTGTAAGAGGGGTGTGGTGCTGTAAGAGGGGTACAGTGTGGTGCTGTAAGAGGGGTGCAGTGTTGTGCTGTAAGAGGGGTGCGGTGCTGTAAGAGGGGTGCGGTGTGGTGCTGTAAGAGGGGTGTGGTGCTGTAAGAGGGGTGTGGTGCTGTAAGAGGGGTGCGGTGTGGGGCTGTAAGAGGGGTGTGGTGCTGTAAGAGGGGTGTGGTGCTGTAAGAGGGGTGTGGTGCTGTAAGAGGGGTGTGTTGCTGTAAGAGGGGTGTGGTGCTGTAAGAGGGGTGTGGTGCTGTAAGAGGGGTGCGGTGTGGTGCTGTAAGAGGGGTGTGGTGCTGTAAGAGGGGTGTGGTGCTGTAAGAGGGGTGTGGTGCTGTAAGAGGGGTGCAGTGTTGTGCTGTAAGAGGGGTGTGGTGCTGTAAGAGGGGTGTGGTGCTGTAAGAGGGGTGTGTTGCTGTAAGAGGGGTGTGGTGCTGTAAGAGGGGTGTGGTGCTGTAAGAGGGGTGTGGTGCTGTAAGAGGGGTGTGGTGCTGTAAGAGGGGTGCGGTGTGGTGCTGTAAGAGGGGTGCGGTGTGGTGTTGTAAGAGGGGTGTGGTGCTGTAAGAGGGGTGTGGTGCTGTAAGAGGGGTGCGGTGTGGTGCTGTAAGAGGGGTGCGGTGTGGTGCTGTAAGAGGGGTGTGGTGCTGTAAGAGGGGCGTGGTGCTGTAAGAGGGGTGTGGTGCTGTAAGAGGGGTGCGGTGTGGTGCTGTAAGAGGGGTGTGGTGCTGTAAGAGGGGTGTGGTGCTGTAAGAGGGGTGTGGTGCTGTAAGAGGGGAGTGGTGCTGTAAGAGGGGTGAGGTGCAGTAAGAGGGGTGTGGTGCTGTAAGAGGGGTGCGGTGCTGTAAGAGGTGAGCGGTGCTGTAAGAGGGGTGCGGTGTGGTGCAGAAAAAGGGGTGTGGTGTGGTGCTGTAAGAGGTGTGCGGTGTGGTGCTGTAAGAGGGGTGCGGTATGGTGCTGGAAGAGGGGTGCGGTGTGGTGCTGTAAGAGGGGTGTGGTGTGGTGCTGTAAGAGGGTTGCGGTGTAGTGCTGTAAGAGGTGTGTAGTACTGTAAGAGGGGTGTGGTGTGGTGCTGTAAGAGGGGTGTGGTGCTGTAAGAGGGGTGCGGTGTGGTGCTGTAAGAGGGGTGTGGTGCTGTAAGATTGGTGTGGTGTGGTGCTGTAACAGGGGTGTGGTGCTGTAAGAGGGGTGCGGTGCTGTAAGTGGGGTGCGGTGCTGTAAGAGGGGTGTAGTGCTGTAAGAGGGGTGTGGTGCTGTAAGAGGGGTGTGTTGCTGTAAGAGGGGTGTGGTGCTGTAAGAGGGGTGTGTTGCTGTAAGAGGGGTATGGTGCTGTAAGAGGGGTGTGGTGCTGTAAGATGGGTGTGGTGCTGTAAGAGGGGTGTGGTGCTGTAAGAGGAGTGTGGTGCTGTAAGAGGGGTATGGTGCTGTAAGAGGGGTACAGTGTGGTGCTGTAAGAGGGGTGTGGTGCTGTAAGAGGGGTCTGGTGCTGTAACAGGGGTGTGGTGCTGTAAGAGGGGTGCGGTGCTGTAAGAGGCGTGAGGTGCTGTAAGAGGGGAGTGGTGTGGTGCTGTAAGAGGGGTGTGGTGCTGTAAGAGGGGTGTGGTGCTGTAAGAGGGGTGTGGTGCTGTAAGAGGGGTGTGGTGCTGTAAGAGGGGTGTGGTGCTGTAAGAGGGGTGTGGTGTGGTGCTGTAAGAGGGGTGTGGTGCTGTATGAGGGATGCGGTGCTGTAAGAGGGGTGTGGTGCTGTAAGAGGGGTGTGGTGCTGTAAGAGGGGTGTGGTGTGGTGCTGTAAGAGGGGTGTGGTGCTGTAAGAGGGGTGTGGTGCTGTAAGAGGGGTGCAGTGTGGTGCTGTAAGAGGGGTGTGGTGCTGTAAGAGGGGTGTGGTGCTGTAAGAGGGGTGCAGTGTGGTGCTGTAAGAGGGGTGTGGTGCTGTAAGAGGGGTGTGGTGCTGTAAGAGGGGTACAGTGTGGTGCTGTAAGAGGGGTGCAGTGTTGTGCTGTAAGAGGGGTGCGGTGCTGTAAGAGGGGTGCGGTGTGGTGCTGTAAGAGGGGTGTGGTGCTGTAAGAGGGGTGTGTTGCTGTAAGAGGGGTGTAGTGCTGTAAGAGGGGTGTGGTGCTGTAAGAGGGGTGTGTTGCTGTAAGAGGGGTGTGGTGCTGTAAGAGGGGTGTGGTGCTGTAAGAGGGGTGCGGTGTGGTGCTGTAAGAGGGGTGTGGTGCTGTAAGAGGGGTGTGGTGCTGTAAGAGGGGTGTGGTGCTGTAAGAGGGGTGCAGTGTTGTGCTGTAAGAGGGGTGTGGTGCTGTAAGAGGGGTGTGGTGCTGTAAGAGGGGTGTGTTGCTGTAAGAGGGGTGTGGTGCTGTAAGAGGGGTGTGGTGCTGTAAGAGGGGTGTGGTGCTGTAAGAGGGGTGTGGTGCTGTAAGAGGGGTGTGGTGCTGTAAGAGGGGTGCGGTGTGGTGCTGTAAGAGGGGTGCGGTGTGGTGTTGTAAGAGGGGTGTGGTGCTGTAAGAGGGGTGTGGTGCTGTAAGAGGGGTGCGGTGTGGTGCTGTAAGAGGGGTGCGGTGTGGTGCTGTAAGAGGGGTGTGGTGCTGTAAGAGGGGCGTGGTGCTGTAAGAGGGGTGTGGTGCTGTAAGAGGGGTGCGGTGTGGTGCTGTAAGAGGGGTGTGGTGCTGTAAGAGGGGTGTGGTGCTGTAAGAGGGGTGTGGTGCTGTAAGAGGGGAGTGGTGCTGTAAGAGGGGTGAGGTGCAGTAAGAGGGGTGTGGTGCTGTAAGAGGGGTGCGGTGCTGTAAGAGGTGTGCGGTGCTGTAAGAGGGGTGTGGTGCTGTAAGAGGGGTGTGCTGCTGTAAGAGGGGTGTGGTGCTGTAAGAGGGGTGAGGTGCTGTAAGAGGGGTGTACTGCTGTAAGAGGGGTGTGCTGCTGTAAGAGGAGTGCGGTGCTGTAAGAGGGGTGTGGTGCTGTAAGAGGGGTACAGTGCGGAGCTGTAAGAGGGGTGAGGTGAGGTGCTGTAGGAGGGGTGTGCTGCTTTAAGAGGGGTGCGGTACTCTAAGAGGGGTGCGGTGCTGTAAGAGGGGTGTGGTGCTGTAAGAGGGCTGTGGTGCTCTAAGTGGGGTGTGGTTCTGTAAGAGGGGTGCGGTGCTGTAAGAGGGGTGTAGTGCTGTAAGAGGGGTACAGTGTGGTGCAGTAAGAGGGGTGCGGTGTGGTGCTGTAAGTGGGGTGTGGTGCTGTAAGAGGAGTGCGGTGCTGTAAGAGGGGTGTGGTGCTGTAAGAGGGGTACAGTGCGGTGCTGTAAGAGGGGTGTGGTGCTGTAAGAGGGGTGTGGTGCTGTAAGAGGGGTGTGGTGCTGTAAGAGGGGTGTGGTGTGGTGCTGTAAGAGGGGTGTGGTGCTGTATGAGGGATGCGGTGCTGTAAGAGGGGTGTGGTGCTGTAAGAGGGGTGTGGTGCTGTAAGAGGGGTGTGGTGTGGTGCTGTAAGAGGGGTGTGGTGCTGTAAGAGGGGTGCAGTGTTGTGCTGTAAGAGGGGTGTGGTGCTGTAAGAG
This sequence comes from Carcharodon carcharias, assembly GCF_017639515.1. Taxonomy (NCBI): domain Eukaryota; kingdom Metazoa; phylum Chordata; class Chondrichthyes; order Lamniformes; family Lamnidae; genus Carcharodon; species Carcharodon carcharias. Next base: position 3,264,880 of record NC_054467.1, on the reverse strand, counting down.
GGGTGTGGTGCTGTAAGAGGGGTACAGTGTGGTGCTGTAAGAGGGGTGTGGTGCTGTAAGAGGGGTGCAGTGTGGTGCTGTAAGAGGGGTGTGTGCTGTAAGAGGGGTGTGGTGCTGTAAGAGGGGTACAGTGTGGTGCTGTAAGAGGGGTGCAGTGTTGTGCTGTAAGAGGGGTGCGGTGCTGTAAGAGGGGTGCGGTGTGGTGCTGTAAGAGGGGTGTGGTGCTGTAAGAGGGGTGTGTTGCTGTAAGAGGGGTGTGGTGCTGTAAGAGGGGTGTGGTGCTGTAAGAGGGGTGTGTTGCTGTAAGAGGGGTGTGGTGCTGTAAGAGGGGTGTGGTGCTGTAAGAGGGGTGCGGTGTGGTGCTGTAAGAGGGGTGTGGTGCTGTAAGAGGGGTGTGGTGCTGTAAGAGGGGTGTGGTGCTGTAAGAGGGGTGCAGTGTTGTGCTGTAAGAGGGGTGTGGTGCTGTAAGAGGGGTGTGGTGCTGTAAGAGGGGTGTGTTGCTGTAAGAGGGGTGTGGTGCTGTAAGAGGGGTGTGGTGCTGTAAGAGGGGTGTGGTGCTGTAAGAGGGGTGTGGTGCTGTAAGAGGGGTGTGGTGCTGTAAGAGGGGTGCAGTGTGGTGCTGTAAGAGGGGTGCGGTGTGGTGTTGTAAGAGGGGTGTGGTGCTGTAAGAGGGGTGTGGTGCTGTAAGAGGGGTGCGGTGTGGTGCTGTAAGAGGGGTGCGGTGTGGTGCTGTAAGAGGGGTGTGGTGCTGTAAGTGGGGCGTGGTGCTGTAAGAGGGGTGTGGTGCTGTAAGAGGGGTGCGGTGTGGTGCTGTAAGAGGGGTGTGGTGCTGTAAGAGGGGTGTGGTGCTGTAAGAGGGGTGTGGTGCTGTAAGAGGGGAGTGGTGCTGTAAGAGGGGTGAGGTGCAGTAAGAGGGGTGTGGTGCTGTAAGAGGGGTGCGGTGCTGTAAGAGGTGTGCGGTGCTGTAAGAGGGGTGTGGTGCTGTAAGAGGCGTGTGGTGCTGTAAGAGGGGTGTGGTGCTGTAAGAGGGGTGCGGTGTGGTGCAGAAAAAGGGGTGTGGTGTGGTGCTGTAAGAGGTGTGCGGTGTGGTGCTGTAAGAGGGGTGCGGTATGGTGCTGGAAGAGGGGTGCGGTGTGGTGCTGTAAGAGGGGTGTGGTGTGGTGCTGTAAGAGGGTTGCGGTGTAGTGCTGTAAGAGGTGTGTAGTACTGTAAGAGGGGTGTGGTGTGGTGCTGTAAGAGGGGTGTGGTGCTGTAAGAGGGGTGCGGTGTCTTGCTGTAAGAGGGGTGCGGTGTGGTGCTGTAAGAGGGGTGTGGTGCTGTAAGATTGGTGTGGTGTGGTGCTGTAAGAGGGGTGTGGTGCTGTAAGAGGGGTGCGGTGCTGTAAGTGGGGTGCGGTGCTGTAAGAGGGGTGTAGTGCTGTAAGAGGGGTGTGGTGCTGTAAGAGGGGTGTGTTGCTGTAAGAGGGGTGTGGTGCTGTATGAGGGGTGTGGTGCTGTAAGAGGGGTACGGTGCTGTAAGAGGGGTGTGGTGCTGTAAGAGGGGTATGGTGCTGTAAGAGGGGTGTGGTGCTGTAAGATGGGTGTGGTGCTGTAAGAGGGGTGTGGTGCTGTAAGAGGAGTGTGGTGCTGTAAGAGGGGTATGGTGCTGTAAGAGGGGTACAGTGTGGTGCTGTAAGAGGGGTGTGGTGCTGTAAGAGGGGTCTGGTGCTGTAACAGGGGTGTGGTGCTGTAAGAGGGGTGCGGTGCTGTAAGAGGCGTGAGGTGCTGTAAGAGGGGAGTGGTGTGGTGCTGTAAGAGGGGTGTGGTGCTGTAAGAGGGGTGTGGTGCTGTAAGAGGGGTGTGGTGCTGTAAGAGGGGTGTGGTGCTGTAAGAGGGGTGTGGTGTGGTGCTGTAAGAGGGGTGTGGTGCTGTATGAGGGATGCGGTGCTGTAAGAGGGGTGTGGTGCTGTAAGAGGGGTGTGGTGCTGTAAGAGGGGTGTGGTGTGGTGCTGTAAGAGGGGTGTGGTGCTGTAAGAGGGGTGCAGTGTGGTGCTGTAAGAGGGGTGTGGTGCTGTAAGAGGGGTGTGGTGCTGTAAGAGGGGTACAGTGTGGTGCTGTAAGAGGGGTGTGGTGCTGTAAGAGGGGTGCAGTGTGGTGCTGTAAGAGGGGTGTGGTGCTGTAAGAGGGGTGTGGTGCTGTAAGAGGGGTACAGTGTGGTGCTGTAAGAGGGGTGCAGTGTTGTGCTGTAAGAGGGGTGCGGTGCTGTAAGAGGGGTGTGGTGCTGTAAGAGGGGTGTGTTGCTGTAAGAGGGGTGTAGTGCTGTAAGAGGGGTGTGGTGCTGTAAGAGGGGTGTGTTGCTGTAAGAGGGGTGTGGTGCTGTAAGAGGGGTGTGGTGCTGTAAGAGGGGTGCGGTGTGCTGCTGTAAGAGGGGTGTGGTGCTGTAAGAGGGGTGTGGTGCTGTAAGAGGGGTGTGGTGCTGTAAGAGGGGTGCAGTGTTGTGCTGTAAGAGGGGTGTGGTGCTGTAAGAGGGGTGTGGTGCTGTAAGAGGGGTGTGTTGCTGTAAGAGGGGTGTGGTGCTGTAAGAGGGGTGTGGTGCTGTAAGAGGGGTGTGGTGCTGTAAGAGGGGTGTGGTGCTGTAAGAGGGGTGTGGTGCTGTAAGAGGGGTGCGGTGTGGTGCTGTAAGAGGGGTGTGGTGCTGTAAGAGGGGTGTGGTGCTGTAAGAGGGGTGTGGTGCTGTAAGAGGGGAGTGGTGCTGTAAGAGGGGTGAGGTGCAGTAAGAGGGGTGTGGTGCTGTAAGAGGGGTGTGGTGCTGTAAGAGGTGTGCGGTGCTGTAAGAGGGGTGTGGTGCTGTAAGAGGCGTGTGGTGCTGTAAGAGGGGTGTGGTGCTGTAAGAGGGGTGCGGTGTGGTGCAGAAAAAGGGGTGTGGTGTGGTGCTGTAAGAGGTGTGCGGTGTGGTGCTGTAAGAGGGGTGCGGTATGGTGCTGGAAGAGGGGTGCGGTGTGGTGCTGTAAGAGGGGTGTGGTGTGGTGCTGTAAGAGGGTTGCGGTGTAGTGCTGTAAGAGGTGTGTAGTACTGTAAGAGGGGTGTGGTGTGGTGCTGTAAGAGGGGTGTGGTGCTGTAAGAGGGGTGCGGTGTGGTGCTGTAAGAGGGGTGCGGTGTGGTGCTGTAAGAGGGGTGTGGTGCTGTAAGATTGGTGTGGTGTGGTGCTGTAAGAGGGGTGTGGTGCTGTAAGAGGGGTGCGGTGCTGTAAGTGGGGTGCGGTGCTGTAAGAGGGGTGTAGTGCTGTAAGAGGGGTGTGGTGCTGTAAGAGGGGTGTGTTGCTGTAAGAGGGGTGTGGTGCTGTATGAGGGGTGTGGTGCTGTAAGAGGGGTACGGTGCTGTAAGAGGGGTGTGGTGCTGTAAGAGGGGTATGGTGCTGTAAGAGGGGTGTGGTGCTGTAAGATGGGTGTGGTGCTGTAAGAGGGGTGTGGTGCTGTAAGAGGAGTGTGGTGCTGTAAGAGGGGTATGGTGCTGTAAGAGGGGTACAGTGTGGTGCTGTAAGAGGGGTGTGGTGCTGTAAGAGGGGTCTGGTGCTGTAACAGGGGTGTGGTGCTGTAAGAGGGGTGCGGTGCTGTAAGAGGCGTGTGGTGCTGTAAGAGGGGAGTGGTGTGGTGCTGTAAGAGGGGTGTGGTGCTGTAAGAGGGGTGTGGTGCTGTAAGAGGGGTGCGGTGTGGTGCTTTAAGAGGGGTGTGGTGCTGTAAGAGGGGTATGGTGCTGTAAGAGGGGTGTGGTGCTGTAAGAGGGGTGTGTTGCTGTAAGAGGGGAGTGGTGCTGTAAGAGGGGTGAGGTGCAGTAAGAGGGGTGTGGTGCTGTAAGAGGGGTGCGGTGCTGTAAGAGGTGTGCGGTGCTGTAAGAGGGGTGTGGTGCTGTAAGAGGCGTGTGGTGCTGTAAGAGGGGTGTGGTGCTGTAAGAGGGGTGTGGTGCTGTAAGAGGGGTACAGTGCAGTGCTGTAAGAGGGGTGTGGGGCTGTAAGAGGGGTGTGGTGCTGTAAGAGGGGTGCGGTGCTGTAAGAGGGGCGTGGTGCTGCAAGAGGGGTGTGGTGCTGTAAGAGGGGTGTGGTGCTGTAAGAGGTGTGCGGTGCTGTAAGAGGGGTACAGTGTGGTGCTGTAAGAGGGGCGTGGTGCTGTAAGAGGGGTGTGGTGCTGTAAGAGGGGTGTGGTGCTGTAAGAGGGGTGCGGTGTGGTGCTGTAAGAGGGGTGTGGTGCTGTAAGAGGTGTGCGGTGTGGTGCTGTAAGAGGGGTGTGGTGCTGTAAGAGGGGTGTGGTGCTGTAAGAGGGGTGTGGTGCTGTAAGAAGGGTGCGGTGTGGTGCTGTAAGAGGGGTATGGTGCTGTAAGAGGGGTGTGGTGCTGTAAGAGGGGTGTGGTGCTGTAAGAGGGGTATGGTGCTGTAAGAGGGGTGAGGTGCTGTAATAGGGGCGTGGTGCTGTAAGAGGGGTACAGTGTGGTGCTGTAAGAGGGGTGTGGTGTGGTGCTGTAAGAGGGGTGTGGTGCAGTAAGAGCGGTGTGGTGTGGTGCTGTAAGAGGGGTGTGGTGCTGTAAGAGGGGTGTGGTGCTGTAAGAGGGGTGTGGTGCTGTAAGAGGGGTGAGGTGCTGTAATAGGGGCGTGGTGCTGTAAGAGGGGTACAGTGTGGTGCTGTAAGAGGGGTGTGGTGTGGTGCTGTAAGAGGGGTGTGGTGCAGTAAGAGCGGTGTGGTGTGGTGCTGTAAGAGGGGTGTGGTGCTGTAAGAGGGGTGCGGTGTGGTGCAGAAAAAGGGGTGTGGTGTGGTGCTGTAAGAGGTGTGCGGTGCTGTAAGAGGGGTGTGGTGCTGTAAGAGCCGTGTGGTGCTGTAAGAGGGGTGCGGTGTGGTGCAGAAAAAGGGGTGTGGTGTGGTGCTGTAAGAGGGGTGCGGTATGGTGCTGGAAGAGGGGTGCGGTGTGGTGCTGTAAGAGGGGTGTGGTGTGGTGCTGTAAGAGGGTTGCGGTGTAGTGCTGTAAGAGGTGTGTAGTACTGTAAGAGGGGTGTGGTGCTGTAAGAGGGGTGTGGTGCTGTAAGAGGTGTGCGGTGTGGTGCTGTAAGAGGGGTGCGGTATGGTGCTGGAAGTGGGGTGCGGTGTGGTGCTGTAAGAGGGGTGTGGTGTGGTGCTGTAAGAGGGTTGCGGTGTGGTGCTGTAAGAGGGGTGTAGTACTGTAAGAGGGGTGTGGTGTGGTGCTGTAAGAGGGGTGTGGTGCTGTAAGAGGGGTGCGGTGTGGTGCTGTAAGAGGGGTGCGGTGTGGTGCTGTAAGAGGGGTGTGGTGCTGTAAGATTGGTGTGGTGTGGTGCTGTAAGAGGGGTGTGGTGCTGTAAGAGGAGTGTGGTGCTGTAAGAGCGGTATGGTGCTGTAAGAGGGGTACAGTGTGGTGCTGTAAGAGGGGTGTGGTGCTGTAAGAGGGGTCTGGTGCTGTAACAGGGGTGCGGTGCTGTAAGAGGGGTGTGGTGCTGTAAGAGGGTAATGGTGCTGTAAGAGGGGTACAGTGTGGTGCTGTAAGAGGGGTCTGTTGCTGTAACAGGGGTGCGGTGCTGTAAGAGGCGTGTGGTGCTGTAAGAGGGGAGTGGTGTGGTGCTGTAAGAGGGGTGTGGTGCTGTAAGAGGGGTGTGGTGCTGTAAGAGGGGTGCGGTGTGGTGCTTTAAGAGGGGTGTGATGCTGTAAGAGGGGTATGGTGCTGTAAGAGGGGTGTGGTGCTGTAAGAGGGGTGTGTTGCTGTAAGAGGGGAGTGGTGCTGTAAGAGGTGTGCGGTGTTGTAAGAGGGGTGCGGTGCTGTAAGAGGTGTGCGGTGCTGTAAGAGGGGTGTGGTGCTGTAAGAGGCGTGTGGTGCTGTAAGAGGGGTGTGGTGCTGTAAGAGGGGTGCGGTGTGGTGCTGTAAGAGGGGTGTGGTGCTGTAAGAGGGGTGTGGTGCTGTAAGAGGGGTGTGGTGTGGTGCTGTAAGAGGGGTGTGGTGCTGTAAGAGGGGTGTGGTGCTGTAAGAGGGGTGTGGTGTGGTGCTGTAAGAGGGGTGTGGTGCTGTAAGAGGCGTGTGGTGCTGTAAGAGGGGTGTGGTGCTGTAAGAGGGGTGTGGTGTGGTGCTGTAAGAGGGGTGTGGTGCTGTAACAGGGGTGTGGTGCTGTAAGAGGGGTACAGTGCAGTGCTGTAAGAGGGGTGTGGGGCTGTAAGAGGGGTGTGGTGTGGTGCTGTAAGAGGGGTGTGGTGCTGTAAAAGGGGTACAGTGTGGTGCTGTAAGAGGTGTGTGGTGCTGTAAGAGGGGTGCGGTGCTGTAAGAGGGGCGTGGTGCTGCAAGAGGGGTGTGGTGCTGTAAGAGGGGTGTGGTGCTGTTAGAGGTGTGCGGTGCTGTAAGAGGGGTGCGGTGTGGTGCTGTAAGAGGGGCGTGGTGCTGTAAGAGGGGTGTGGTGCTGTAAGAGGGGTGTGGTGCTGTAAGAGGGGTGCGGTGTGGTGCTGTAAGAGGGGTGTGGTGCTGTAAGAGGGGTGTGGTGCTGTAAGAGGGGTGTGGTGTGGTGCTGTAAGAGGGGTGTGGTGCTGTAAGAGGGGTATGGTGCTGTAAGAGGGGTGTGGTGCTGTAAGAGGGGTGTGGTGCTGTAAGAGGGGTGTGGTGCTGTAAGAGGGGTGTGGTGCTGTAATAGGGGTGTGGTGCTGTAAGAGGGGTACAGTGTGGTGCTGTAAGAGGGTGTGTGGTGCTGTAATAGGGATGTGGGGCTGTAAGAGGGGTGTGGTGCTGTAAGAGGGGCGCGTTTTGGTGCTGTAAGAGGGGTGCGGTGTGGTGCTCTAAGAGGGGTGTGGTGCTGTAAGAGGGGTGTGGTGCTGTAAGAGGGGTACAGTGTGGTGCTGTAAGAGGGGTGTGGTGCTGTAAGAGGGATGTGGGGCTGTAAGAGGGGTGTGGTGCTGTAAGAATGGTGTGGTGCTGTAAGAGGGGTGTGGTGCTGTAAGAGGGGTGTGGTGCTGTAAGAGGGGTACAGTGTGGTGCTGTAAGAGGGGTGCGGTGTGGTGCTGTAAGAGGGGTACAGTGCGGTGCTGTAAGAGGGGTGTGGTGCTGTAAGAGGGGTGTGGTGCTGTAAGAGGGATGTGTGGTGCTGTAATAGGGGTGCGGTGTGGCGCTGCAAGAGGGGTGTGGTTCTCTAAGAGGGGTGCGTTGTGGTGCTGTAAGAGGGTGCAGTGCTGTAAGAGGGGTGCGGTGCTGTAAGAGGGGTGTGGTGCTCGAAGAGGGGTGTGGTGCTGTAAGAGGGGTGTGGTGCTGTAAGAGGGGTGTGGTGCTGTAAGAGGGGTAAAGTGTTGTGCTGTAAGAGGGGTGCGGTGTGGTGCTGCAAGAGGGGTGCGTTGTGGTGCTGTAAGAGGGGTCTGGTGCTGTAAGAGGTGTGTGGTGCTCGAAGAGGGGTGTGGTGCTGTAAGAGGGATGCGGTGCTGTAAGAGGGGTGAGGTGCTGTAAGAGGGGTGCGGTGCTGTAAGAGGGGTGTGGTGCTGTAAGAGGGGTGTGGTGCTGTAAGAGGGGTGTGGTGCTGTAAGAGGGGTGTGGTGCTGTAAGAGGGGTGAGGTGCTGTAAGAGGGGTGTGGTGCTGTAAGAGGGGTGTGCTGCTGTAAGAGGGGTGTGGTGTTGTAATAGGGGTGTGCTGCTGTAAGAGGGGTGTGGTGCTGTAAGAGGGGTGTGCTGCTGTAAGAGGGGTGTGGTGCTGTAAGAGGGGTGTGCTGCTGTAAGAGGGGTGTGGTGCTGTAAGAGGGGTGAGGTGCTGTAAGAGGGGTGTACTGCTGTAAGAGGGGTGTGCTGCTGTAAGAGGAGTGCGGTGCTGTAAGAGGGGTGTACTGCTGTAAGAGGGGTGTGCTGCTGTAAGAGGAGTGCGGTGCTGTAAGAGGGGTGTGGTGCTGTAAGAGGGGTACAGTGTGGTGCTGTAAGAGGGGTATGGTGCTGTAAGAGGGGTACAGTGTGGTGCTGTAAGAGGGGTGTGGTGCTGTAAGAGGGGTCTGGTGCTGTAACAGGGGTGTGGTGCTGTAAGAGGGGTGCGGTGCTGTAAGAGGCGTGTGGTGCTGTAAGAGGGGAGTGGTGTGGTGCTGTAAGAGGGGTGTGGTGCTGTAAGAGGGGTGTGGTGCTGTAAGAGGGGTGTGGTGCTGTAAGAGGGGTGCGGTGTGGTGCTTTAAGAGGGGTGTGGTGCTGTAAGAGGGGTATGGTGCTGTAAGAGGGGTGTGGTGCTGTAAGAGGGGTGTGTTGCTGTAAGAGGGGAGTGGTGCTGTAAGAGGGGTGAGGTGCAGTAAGAGGGGTGTGGTGCTGTAAGAGGGGTGCGGTGCTGTAAGAGGTGTGCGGTGCTGTAAGAGGGGTGTGGTGCTGTAAGAGGCGTGTGGTGCTGTAAGAGGGGTGTGGTGCTGTAAGAGGGGTGTGGTGCTGTAAGAGGGGTGCGGTTTGGTGCTGTAAGAGGGGTGTGGTGCTGTAATAGGGGTGTGGTGCTGTAAGAGGGGTACAGTGCAGTGCTGTAAGAGGGGGTGTGGGGCTGTAAGAGGGGTGTGGTGCTGTAAGAGGGGTGCGGTGCTGTAAGAGGGGCGTGGTGCTGCAAGAGGGTGTGGTGCTGTAAGAGGGGTGTGGTGCTGTAAGAGGTGTGCGGTGCTGTAAGAGGGGTACAGTGTGGTGCTGTAAGAGGGGCGTGGTGCTGTAAGAGGGGTGTGGTGCTGTAAGAGGGGTGTGGTGCTGTAAGAGGGGTACAGTGTGGTGCTGTAAGAGTGGTGTGGTGCTGTAAGAGGGGTGCGGTGTGGTGCTGTAAGAGGGGTGTGGTGCTGTAAGAGGGGTGCGGTGTGGTGCTGTAAGAGGGGTGTGGTGCTGTAAGAGGGGTGTGGTGCTGTAAGATGGGTGTGGTGTGGTGCTGTAAGAGGGGTGTGGTGCTGTAAGAGGGGTATGGTGCTGTAAGAGGGGTGTGGTGCTGTAAGAGGGGTGTGGTGCTGTAAGAGGGGTGTGGTGCTGTAAGAGGGGTATGGTGCTGTAAGAGGGGTGTGGTGCTGTAAGAGGGGTGTGGTGCTGTAAGAGGGGTGTGGTGCTGTAATAGGGGCGTGGTGCTGTAAGAGGGGTACAGTGTGGTGCTGTAAGAGGGGTGTGGTGTGGTGCTGTAAGAGGGGTGTGGTGCAGTAGGAGCGGTGTGGTGTGGTGCTGTAAGAGGGGTGTGGTGCTGTAAGAGGGGTGCGGTGTGGTGCTGTAAGAGGGGTGTGGTGCTGTAAGAGGGGTGTGGTGCTGTAAGAGGGGTATGGTGCTGTAAGAGGGGTGTGGTGCTGTAAGAGGCGTGTGGTGCTGTAAGAGGGGTGTGGTGCTGTAAGAGGGGTGCGGTGTGGTGCAGAAAAAGGGGTGTGGTGTGGTGCTGTAAGAGGTGTACGGTGTGGTGCTGTAAGAGGGGTGCGGTATGGTGCTGGAAGTGGGGTGCGGTGTGGTGCTGTAAGAGGGGTGTGGTGTGGTGCTGTAAGAGGGTTGCGGTGTGGTGCTGTAAGAGGGGTGTAGTATTGTAAGAGGGGTGCGGTGTGGTGCTGTAAGAGGGGTGTGGTGCTGTAAGAGGGGTGCGGTGTGGTGCTGTAAGAGGGGTGCGGTGTGGTGCTGTAAGAGGGGTGTGGTGCTGTAAGATTGGTGTGGTGTGGTGCTGTAAGCGGGGTGTGGTGCTGTAAGAGGGGTGCGGTGCTGTAAGTGGGGTGCGGTGCTGTAAGAGGGGTGTAGTGCTGTAAGAGGGGTGTGGTGCTGTAAGAGGGGTGTGTTGCTGTAAGAGGGGTGTGGTGCTGTAAGAGGGGTGTGTTGCTGTAAGTGGGGTGGGGTGCTGTAAGCGGGGTGTGGTGCTGTAAGAGGGGTACGGTGCTGTAAGAGGGGTGTGGTGCTGTAAGAGGGGTGTGGTGCTGTAAGAGGGGTGTGGTGCTGTAAGAGGAGTGTGGTGCTGTAAGAGGGGAGTGGTGTGGTGCTGTAAGAGGGGTGTGGTGCTGTAAGAGGGGTGTGGTGCTGTAAGAGGGGTGCGGTGTGGTGCTTTAAGAGGGGTGTGGTGCTGTAAGAGGGGTATGGTGCTGTAAGAGGTGTGTGGTGCTGTAAGGGGGGTGTGTTGCTGTAAGAGGGGAGTGGTGCTGTAAGAGGGGTGAGGTGCAGTAAGAGGGGTGTGGTGCTGTAAGAGGGGTGCGGTGCTGTAAGAGGTGTGCGGTGCTGTAAGAGGGGTGTGGTGCTGTAAGAGGCGTGTGGTGCTGTAAGAGGGGTGTGGTGCTGTAAGAGGGGTGTGGTGCTGTAAGAGGGGTGTGGTGCTGTAAGAGGGGTGCGGTTTGGTGCTGTAAGAGGGGTGTGGTGCTGTAATAGGGGTGTGGTGCTGTAAGAGGGGTACAGTGCAGTGCTGTAAGAGGGCTGTGGGGCTGTAAGAGGGGTGTGGTGCTGTAAGAGGGGTGTGTTGCTGTAAGAGGGGAGTGGTGCTGTAAGAGGGGTACAGTGCAGTGCTGTAAGAGGGGTGTGGGGCTGTAAGAGGGGTGTGGTGCTGTAAGAGGGGTGCGGTGCTGTAAGAGGGGTGTGGTGCTGTAAGAGGTGTGCGGTGCTGTAAGAGGGGTACAGTGTGGTGCTGTAAGAGGGGCGTGGTGCTGTAAGAGGTGTGCGGTGCTGTAAGAGGGGTACAGTGTGGTGCTGTAAGAGGGGCGTGGTGCTGTAAGACGGGTGTGGTGCTGTAAGAGGGGTGTGGTGCTGTAAGAGGGGTGCGGTGTGGTGCTGTAAGAGGGGTGTGGTGCTGTAAGAGGGGTGCGGTGTGGTGCTGTAAGAGGGGTGTGGTGTGGTGCTGTAAGAGGGGTGTGGTGCTGTAAGAGGGGTGCGGTGTGGTGCTGTAAGAGGGGTGTGGTGTGGTGCTGTAAGCGGGGTGTGGTGCTGTAAGAGGGGTGCGGTGCTGTAAGAGGGGTGTGGTGCTGTAAGAGGGGTGTGGTGTGGTGCTGTAAGAGGGGTGTGGTGCTGTAAGAGGGGTACAGTGCGGTGCTGTAAGAGGGGTGTGGTGCTGTAAGAGGGGTGTGGTGCTGTAAGAGGGGTGCGGTGCTGTAAGAGGGGTGTGGTGCTGTAAGAGGGGTATGGTGCTGTAAGAGGGGTACAGTGTGGTGCTGTAAGAGGGGTCTGTTGCTGTAACAGGGGTGCGGTGCTGTAAGAGGCGTGTGGTGCTGTAAGAGGGGAGTGGTGTGGTGCTGTAAGAGGGGTGTGGTGCTGTAAGAGGGGTGTGGTGCTGTAAGAGGGGTGCGGTGTGGTGCTTTAAGAGGGGTGTGATGCTGTAAGAGGGGTATGGTGCTGTAAGAGGGGTGTGGTGCTGTAAGAGGGGTGTGTTGCTGTAAGAGGGGAGTGGTGCTGTAAGAGGGGTGAGGTGCAGTAAGAGGGGTGTGGTGCTGTAAGAGGGGTATGGTGCTGTAAGATTGGTGTGGTGTGGTGCTGTAAGAGGGGTACAGTGTGGTGCTGTAAGAGGTGTGCGGTGCTGTAAGAGGGGTGTGGTGCTGTAAGAGGGATGTGTGGTGCTGTAAGAGGGGTGCGTTGTGGCGCTGCAAGAGGGGTGTGGTTCTGTAAGAGGGGTGCGTTGTGGTGCTGTAAGAGGGGTGCAGTGCTGTAAGAGGGGTGCGGTGCTGTAAGAGGGGTGTGGTGCTCGAAGAGGGGTGTGGTGCTGTCAGAAAGGTGTGGTGCTGTAAGAGGGGTGTGGTGCTGTAAGAGGAGTGTGGTGCTGTAAGAGGGGAGTGGTGTGGTGCTGTAAGAGGGGTGTGGTGCTGTAAGAGGGGTGTGGTGCTGTAAGAGGGGTGCGGTGTGGTGCTTTAAAAGGGGTGTGGTGCTGTAAGAGGGGTATGGTGCTGTAAGAGGGGTGTGGTGCTGTAAGAGGGGTGTGTTGCTGTAAGAGGGGAGTGGTGCTGTAAGAGGGGTGAGGTGCAGTAAGAGGGGTGTGGTGCTGTAAGAGGGGTGCGGTGCTGTAAGAGGTGTGCGGTGCTGTAAGAGGGGTGTGGTGCTGTAAGAGGCGTGTGGTGCTGTAAGAGGGGTGTGGTGCTGTAAGAGGGGTGTGGTGCTGTAAGAGGGGTGCGGTTTGGTGCTGTAAGAGGGGTGTGGTGCTGTAATAGGGGTGTGGTGCTGTAAGAGGGGTACAGTGCAGTGCTGTAAGAGGGGTGTGGGGCTGTAAGAGGGGAGTGGTGCTGTAAGAGGGGTGTGTTGCTGTAAGAGGGGAGTGGTGCTGTAAGAGGGGTACAGTGCAGTGCTGTAAGAGGGGTGTGGGGCTGTAAGAGGGGTGTGGTGCTGTAAGAGGGGTGCGGTGCTGTAAGAGGGGCGTGGTGCTGCAAGAGGGGTGTGGTGCTGTAAGAGGGGTGTGGTGCTGTAAGAGGTGTGCGGTGCTGTAAGAGGGGTGTGGTGCTGTAAGAGGGGAGCGATGTGGTGCTGTAAGAGGGGTGTGGTGCTGTAAGAGGGGTGCGGTGTGGTGCTGTAAGAGGGGTGTGGTGCTGTAAGAGGGGTGTGGTGCTGTAAGAGGGGTGTGGTGTGGTGCTGTAAGAGGGGTGTGGTGCTGTAAGAGGGGTACAGTGCGGTGCTGTAAGAGGGGTGTGGTGCTGTAAGAGGGGTGTGGTGCTGTAAGAGGGGTGTGTTGCTGTAAGTGGGGTGGGGTGCTGTAAGCGGGGTGTGGTGCTGTAAGAGGGGTGCGGTGCTGTAAGAGGGGTGTGGTGCTGTAAGAGGGGTATGGTGCTGTAAGAGGGATACAGTGTGGTGCTGTAAGAGGGGTCTGTTGCTGTAACAGGGGTGCGGTGCTGTAAGAGGCGTGTGGTGCTGTAAGAGGGGAGTGGTGTGGTGCTGTAAGAGGGGTGTGGTGCTGTAAGAGGGGTGTGGTGCTGTAAGAGGGTCGGTGTGGTGCTTTAAGAGGGGTGTGATGCTGTAAGAGGGGTATGTGCTGTAAGAGGGGTGTGGTGCTGTAAGAGGGGTGTGTTGCTGTAAGAGGGGAGTGGTGCTGTAAGAGGGGTGAGGTGCAGTAAGAGGGGTGTGGTGCTGTAAGAGGGGTATGGTGCTGTAAGATTGGTGTGGTGTGGTGCTGTAAGAGGGGTGTGGTGCTGTAAGAGGTGTGCGGTGCTGTATGAGGGGTGTGGTGCTGTAAGAGGGATGTGTGGTGCTGTAAGAGGGGTGCGGTGTGGCGCTGCAAGAGGGGTGTGGTTCTTTAAGAGGGGTGCGTTGTGGTGCTGTAAGAGGGGTGCAGTGCTGTAAGAGGGGTGCGGTGTGGTGCTGTAAGAGGGGTGCGGTGTGGTGTTGTAAGAGGGGTGTGGTGCTGTAAGAGGGGTGTGGTGCTGTAAGAGGGGTGCGGTGTGGTGCTGTAAGAGGGGTGCGGTGTGGTGCTGTAAGAGGGGTGTGGTGCTGTAAGAGGGGCGTGGTGCTGTAAGAGGTGTGTGGTGCTGTAAGAGGGGTACAGTGCGGTGCTGTAAGAGGGGTGCGGTGTGGTGCTGTAAGAGGGGTGTGGTGCTGTAAGAGGGGTGTGGTGCTGTAAGAGGGGTGTGGTGCTGTAAGAGGGGTGCGGTGCTGTAAGAGGGGTACAGTGTGGTGCAGTAAGAGGGGTGTGGTGTGGTGCTGTAAGAGGGGTGTGGTGCAGTAAGAGGGGTGTGGTGCTGTAAGAGGGGTGCGGTGTGGTGCAGAAAAAGGGGTGTGGTGTGGTGCTGTAAGAGGTGTGCGGTGTGGTGCTGTAAGAGGGGTGTGGTGCAGTAAGAGGGGTGTGGTGCTGTAAGAGGGGTGCGGTGTGGTGCAGAAAAAGGGGTGTGGTGTGGGGCTGTAAGAGGGGTGTGGTGCTGTAAGAGGGGTGCGGTGCTGTAAGAGGGGCGTGGTGCTGCAAGAGGGGTGTGGTGCTGTAAGAGGGGTGTGGTGCTGTAAGAGGTGTGCGGTGCTGTAAGAGGGGTACAGTGTGGTGCTGTAAGAGGGGCGTGGTGCTGTAAGACGGGTGTTGTTGCTGTAAGAGGGTTGTGGTGCTGTAGAGGGCTGCGGTTGTGGTGCTGTAAGAGGGGTGTGGTGCTGTAAGAGGGGTGCGGTGTGGTGCTGTAAGAGGGGTGTGGTGCTGTAAGAGGGGTGTGGTGCTGTAAGAGGGGTGTGGTGCTGTAAGAGGGGTGTGGTGTGGTGCTGTAAGAGGGGTGTGGTGCTGTAAGAGGGGTATGGGTGCTGTAAGAGGGTGTGGTGCTGTAAGAGGGTGTGGTGCTGTAAGAGGGGTATGGTGCTGTAAGAGGGGTGTGGTGCTGTAAGAGGGGTGAGGTGCTGTAATAGGGGCGTGGTGCTGTAAGAGGGGTGTGGTGTGGTGCTGTAAGAGGGGTGTGGTGCTGTAAGAGCGGTGTGGTGTGGTGCTGTAAGAGGGGTGTGGTGCTGTAAGAGGGTGCGGTGTGGTGCAGAAAAAGGGTGGTGGTGTGGTGCTGTAAGAGGTGTGCGGTGTGGTGCTGTAAGAGGGGTGCGGTATGGTGCTGGAAGTGGGGTGCGGTTGTGGTGCTGTAAGAGGGGTGTGGTGTCGTGCTGTAAGAGGTTTGCGGTGTGGTGCTGTAAGAGGGGTGTAGTACTGTAAGAGGGGTGTGGTGTGGTGCTGTAAGAGGGGGGTGGTGCTGTAAGAGGGGTGCGGTGTGTGGTGCTGTAAGAGGGGTGCGGTGTGGTGCTGTAAGAGGGGTGTGGTGCTGTAAGATTGGTGTGGTGTGGTGCTGTAAGAGGGGTGTGGTGCTGTAAGAGTGGTGCGGTGCTGTAAGTGGGGTGCGGTGCTGTAAGAGGGGTTGTAGTGCTGTAAGAGGGGTGTGGTGCTGTAAGAGGGGTGTGTTGCTGTAAGAGGGGTGTGGTGCTGTAAGAGGGGTGTGGTTGCTGTAAGAGGGGTGTGGTGCTGTAAGAGGGGTGTGTTGCTGTAAGTGGGGGTGGGGGTGCTGTAAGCGGGGTGTGGTGTGTGCTGTAAGAGGGCGTGTGGTGCTGTCAGAGGGGTACGGTGCTGTAAGAGGGGTATGGTGCTGTAAGAGGGGTGTGGTGCTGTAAGAGGGGTGTGGTGCTGTAAGAGGAGTGTGTGCTGTAAGAGGGGAGTGGTGTGGTGCTGTAAGAGGGGTGTGGTGCTGTAAGAGGGGTGTGGTGCTGTAAGAGGGTGCGGTGTGGTGCTTTTAAGAGGGGTGTGGTGCTGTAAGAGGGGTATGGTGCTGTAAGAGGGGTGTGGTGCTGTAAGAGGGGTGTGTTGCTGTAAGAGGGAGTGGTGCTGTAAGAGGGGTGAGGTGCAGTAAGAGGGGGTGTGGTGCTGTAAGAGGGGTGGCGGTGCTGTAAGATGTGTGCGGTGCTGTAAGAGGGGTGTGGTGCTGCAAGAGGCGTGTGGTGCTGTAAGAGGGGTGTGGTGCTGTAGAAGGGTGTGGTGCTGTAAGAGGGTGCGGTTTGGTGCTGTAAGAGGGGTGTGGTGCTGTAATAGGGGTGTGGTGCTGTAAGAGGGGTACAGTGCAGTGCTGTAAGAGGAGTGTGGGGCTGTAAGAGGGGTGTGGTGCTGTAAGAGGGGTGTGTTGCTGTAAGAGGGGAGTGGTGCTGTAAGAGGGGTGACAGTGCAGTGCTGTAAGAGGGTGTGGGCTGTAAGAGGGGTGTGGTGCTGTAAGAGGGGTGCGGTGCTGTAAGAGGGGCGTGGTGCTGCAAGAGGGGGTGTGGTGCTGTAAGAGGGGTGTGGTGCTGTAAGAGGTGTGCGGTGCTGTAAGAGGGGTACAGTGTGTGCTGTAAGAGGGGCGTGGTGCTGTAAGAGGGGTGTGGTGCTGTAAGAGGGGTGTGGTGCTGTAAGAGGGGTGCGTGTGGGTGCTGTAAGAGGGGGTGTGGTGCTGTAAGAGGGGTGCGTGTGGTGCTGTAAGAGGGGGTGGTGCTGTAAGAGGGGTGTGGTGCTGTAAGAGGGTGTGGTGCTGTAAGAGGGGTGTGGTGTGGTGCTGTAAGAGGGGTGTGGTGCTGTAAGAGGGGTATGGTGCTGTAAGAGGGGTGTGGTTGCTGTAAGAGGGGTGTGGTGCTGTAGAGGGGTGTGGTGCTGTAAGAGGGGTGTGGTGCTGTAAGAGGGGTGTGGTGCTGTAAAGGGGTGTGGTGCTGTAAGAGGGGTGGTGCTGTAAGAGGGTACAGTGTGGGCTGTAAGAGGGGTGGTGTGTGCTGTAAGAGGGGTGGGTGCTGTAAGAGGGTGTGGTGTGGTGCTGTAAGAGGGGTGTGGTGCTGTAAGAGGGTGTGGTGTGGTGCAAAGAGGGGTGTGGTGTGGTGCTGTAAGAGGGGTGCGGTGTGGTGCTGTAAGAGGGGTGCGGTATGGTGCTGTAAGTGGGGTGGTGTGGTGCTGTAAGAGGGGTGCGTGTGGTGCTGTAAGAGGGTGTGGTGCTGTAAGAGGGTGTGGTGTGGTGCTGTAAGAGGGGTGTGGTGCTGTAAGAGGGGTGCGGTGGTGCTGTAAGAGGGGTGCGGTGTGCTGTAAGAGGGTTGTGTGCTGTAAGAGGGGTGTGGTGCTTGTAAGAGGGGTGTGTTGCTGTAAGAGGGGTTTGGTGCTGTAAGAGGGGGTGTGGTGCTGTAAAGAGGGGTGTGGTGCTGTAAGAGGGGTGTGTTGCCTGTAAGTGGTGTGGGGTGCTGTAAGCGGGTGTGTGCTGTACTGAGGGGGTACGGGGCTGTAAGAGGGGTGTGTGTGCTGTAAGAGGAGGTATGGTGCTGTAAGAGGGGGTGTGGTGCTGTAAGAGGGGTGTGGTGCTATAAGAGGGGTGTGGTGCTGCAAGAGGGGTGTGGTGCTGTAAGAGGGGTGGGTGCTGTAAGAGGTGTGCGGTGCGGTAAGAGGGGTACAGTTGTGGTGCTGTAAGAGGGCGGGGTGGCTGTAAGAGGGGGTGTGGTGCTTGTAAGAGGGTTTGTGGTGCTGTAAGAGGGCTGCGGTGTGGTGCTGTAAGAGGGGTGTGGTGCTGTAAGGGGTGCGGTGTGGTGCTGTAAGAGGGGTGTGGTGCTGTAAGAGGGGTGTGGTGCTGTAAGAGGGGTGTGGTGCTGTAAGAGGGGTGTGGTGTGGTGCTGTAAGAGGGGTGTGGTGCTGTAAGAGGGGTGTGGTGCTGTAAGAGGGTGTGGTGCTGTAAGAGGGGTGTGGTGCTGTAAGAGGGGATGGTGCTGTAAGAGGGGTGTGGTGCTGTAAGAGGGTGTGGTGCTGTAAGAGGGGGCGTGTGCTGTATGAGGGTGTGGGTGTGGTGCTGTAAGAGGGGTGTGGTGCTGTAAGAGGGTGTGGTGTGGTGCTGTAAGAGGGGTGTGGTGCTGTAAGAGGGGTGCGGTGTGGTGCTGTAAAAGGGTGTGGTGTTGGTGCTGTAAGAGTGTGCGGTGTGGTGCTGTAAGAGGGGTGCGGTATGGTGCTGGAAGTGGGGTGCGGTGTGGTGCTGTAAGAGGGGTGGTGTGGTGTCGTGCTGTAAGAGGGTTGCGGTGTGGTGCTGTAAGAGGGGTGTGGTACTGTAGAGGGGTGTGGGTGTGGTGCTGTAAGAGGGGTGTGGTGCTGTAAGAGGGGGTGCGGTGTGGTGCTGTAAGAGGGGTGCGGTGTGGTGCTGTAAGAGGGGTGTGGTGCTGTAAGATTGGTGTGGTGTGGTGCTGTAAGAGGGGTGTGGTGCTGTAAGAGTGGTGCGGTGCTGTAAGTGGGGTGCGGTGCTGTAAGAGGGGGTGTAGTGCTGTAAGAGGGTGTGGTGCTGTAAGAGGGGTGTGTTGCTGTAAGAGGGGGTGTGGTGCTGTAAGAGGGGTGTGGTGCTGTAAGAGGGGTGTGGTGC